>NC_135234.1:749730051-750032051 GCF_051348905.1 Ranitomeya variabilis | reverse complement strand
TCTACAACATGGGCAACACCAAAGAGCTTTATAAGGAAGTCAGGGGCAAGATCATAGACCTGCACAAAACTGGAATGCTTTATATACATCACATAAGAGACAACGCATATTCTGTTTATACATCACACAGGAGACATAATGACTGCTGTATATACATCACATAGGGGACACTGTGAGTGCTGCATATATATCACACAGGAGACACAAAAACTGCTATACATCACATAGGAAACACTGCGATTGCTCCATATACATCACATAAGAGACACCACGACTGCTGTTTGTACATCACACAGGAGACATAATGACTGCTGTACATACATCACATAGGAAACACTGCAAGTGCTGTATAAACATCACATAGGAGACACTGACTGCTGTAAATACATAACATAGGAGACACTGTGACTGCTGTCTACAAATTACATAGGAGACACTGCAACTACTGTCTATACATCACATAGGAGATTCTAGGACTGCTGTATATACATCACACAGGAGACACAATGACTGCTGTATATACATCACATAGGAAACACTGCGACTGCTGTGTTTACATCACATAGGAAAAGCTCAGCATGGGTACTGTAATTGTAACCAACCTCTATGAAACCTCCCAAGTAGGTACAATAGAATTCAGCAAGGAGAGGGCATAGTACATTAAAATATAACTTTTATCTCTGTCCTCTAGAATCATAATATAAAGCCAACCATTGACTTTCAGACAACCAAAACAGTGTATAAAGTGCTAGTGCTCATTATAACCAGTGCTCATAATAACAATTGGTTTGATCTCACCAATGTCCAGTGTTGTTATTTCTATCGCAGGCTTATGAGGCAAGAGCAGGAAAAAAAGATGGTGGGGGGGACAATGAGGGAAAGTTTGGTTTCCTCTATCATTCCCTTTTGTGCCCCTGCATTGCTCCTGCCCTCACAAGGGCAGTCCCCAACAATAGACCTGCTAAATTTTACCCATAAATGGTATGTAGCCTCGCTACGCGTTTCCTCCCCCGTTCAGGGGGCTCATCAGGGGAGGTTGAAGAGTAGTACGGTGTTGTGTCTGACAAGTTGTGTCAGTGCCCACATATGAGAAACGGTACAAATTTGTGCACTGTATGTGCAACCGGTTACATTAACATGAATTGCAAGCGGCTTTAAACTTATCTTAGGTCACAAAGGTCATTGATGCTGTTACATAAACATTGTTTACTGATGAGTGTCGAGCAACCCTTTGGATTGTGGGAGGAAACTGGAGAACCCGGAGGAAACCTATGGAGAACATGCACCATGTTCCAAATTATTATGCAAATTGGATTTAAGTGTCATAAAGATTTAATTGTTTTGCTTCTCAAATAAACTCGTGGATGGTATTGTGTCTCAGGGCTCAATGGATCACTGAAATCAACCTTAAACACATGTGATAATTAGTTTTCCAGGTGACTCTAATTAAAAGAAAACTACTTAAAAATGATGTTCCACATTATTAAGCAGCCACAGGTTTCAAGCAATATGGGAAATAAAAAGGATCTCTCTGCTGAAAAGCATCAAATAGTGCAATGCCTTGGTCAAGGGATGAAAACATTAGATATTTCCTGAAAACTTAAGCGTGATCATTGTACTGTGAAGAGATTTGTGGCTGATTCTGAGCACAGACGTGTTCGTGCTGATAAAGGCATAATGAGGAAGGTTTCTGCCTGACAAGTTCATTGGATTAAGAGAGCAGCTGCTAAAAAGCCATTACAAAGCAGCAAACAGATATTTGAAGCTGCTGGTGCCTCTGGAGTCCCTCAAACCTCAAGGTGTAGGATCCTTCAAAGGCTTGCAGTGGTGCATAAACCTACTATTTGGCCACCCCTAAACAGTGTTCACAAGCAGAAACGGTTGCAGTGGGCCCAGACATACATGAAGACTAATTTTCAAACAGTCTTGTTTACTGATGAGTGTCGAGCAACCCTGGATGGTCCAGATGGATGGAGTAGTGGATGGTTGGTGGATGGCCACCATGTCCCAACAAGGCTGTGACGTCAACAAGGAGGTGGTTGAGTCATGTTTTGGGCCGGAATCATGGGGAAACAGCTGGTAGGGCCCTTTAAGGTTCCTGAAGGTGTGAAAATGACCTCTGCAAAGTATATAGAGTTTCTGACTGACAACTTTCTTCCATGGTATAAAAAGCGGAAACGTGCCTTCAGGAGCAAAATCATCTCATGCTGCAAAGAATCCCTCTGAGTCATTGGCTGCTATGGGTATAAAAGGAGATAATCTCATGGTGTGGCCACCATCTTCCCCTGACCTCAACCCTATAGAGAACCTTTGGAGTATCATCAAGCAAAAGATCTATGAGGGTGGGAGGCAGTTCACATCAAAACAGCAGTTCTGGGAGGCGATTCTGACTTCATGCACAGAAATACAAGCAGAAACTCTCCAAAAACTCACAAGTTCAATGGGTGCAAGAATTGTGAAGGTGATATCAAAGAAGTGGTCCTATGTTAACATGTAACTTGGCCTGTTAGGATGTTTTGGGAGTTAAATAGCTGTTTTGTTCAGTGAATGTGACAATGCTAATGCTAATGCTGCAAATTCCACAAATGAGCATTTTCAGTTCTTTAAAACATATGAAATATTTAGAAATTCTACTGTGCCTAATAATTTGAATTTTTTATTCATTTTGGAGATTATTATCATTGGGAGGTTTCTTCAATAAAATTCGATGTATAATCTAACGGGTGATGACTTTTATTAGACTGACTGTCATTTGCACAGATCATATAGGAAAATACGAGAAAAATATCATTTGTATAATAATTTGGGACACGATCTACAAACAGAAGTTGTCCTTTGTGAGATTTGAACCCAGAACCCCGGCGCTGTGAGGCATCTGTCTATATATTAGCCTTTATAAATTTTCCCACTCATGGGGCTCGTGCAGATGACCGAATTTTCATTCCTAGTGCAATCCACTAAAAAGACGGATCGCACTCGGACCAGTGTTATTCCCATGAAGCAGTGCAGATGACCTATTCGGTGTGTGAAAAAAAAATGCGATTTTCCTACGGATGAGACTCAACCATTGAAGTCAATGGGCACATTAAAAAAATCGGATGCCATACAGAGACATATTGCAATTCTGTAACATGGGAAACTGTAAATCGTCTTGTAACTGATTAATAGCTGCTCAAAAAAACTGATTGCACATGGATGACAAGTAAGAAAAAAATTGTCCACTTTTCTGGATTAAACTCTGAACAATTTTTTATACCATCGTGTAATACTTACCCAAGAAGAAGCTTGTGAGTTCTGCTTCCACTCTTAACTCATACAGTAGGTTTAAAATGCAAATTGCCTCCTCAGAGAGGAAGAGGACTAGAACTCTATAGCGCCACCTGTTGGAAGCAGCAATCCTATAAGTCACTATCGACCCTTTAACGAGCCTTGCAATATGACTTAGGATAAAAGCCAAATAAGAATCTCAATTTGCAGACATGGTGTTTCAGCGTATTGCCCCTCATCAGTGCAAAGTATGAGATCTGATTTGGCTGGGATGATAGGCTATGACTGGGATCTAAGGGGTACGTTTTTTCCTTGTGGAGAGTGACATGCCACGTCTGGCACGTCAGTATAAGGAGACTTATAGGCCATGCATGCTCTTCTGGGAAATGAAATATGCCAATAGCCTCTTCAGAGAGGAAGAGGACTACAACTCTATAGCGCCACCCTTTGGCATCAGCGATCCTATAATTCACTATAGACCCTCTAACAATCCTTGCAATAGTACTTTGCACTGATGAGGGGCAATGTCCTGAAACACCGCGTCTGCAAATTGAGATTCTGATTTGGCTTTTAGCCTAAGTCATATTGCAAGGCTCGATACAGGGTCGATAGTTACTTATAAGATCGCTGCTTCCAACAGGTGGCGCTATAGAGCTCTAGTCCTCTTCCTCTTTAAAGAGGCAATTTGCATATTTGCACCAAAAACTCATCATGTGAACTTAACCCAAGAAAAAGACCTGTGAGTCTTTGATCACATTTCCACATAGGAAGATTGTAGTAAAATATGTTCGGTAACTACTGGAGTTTTATAACAAGATTAGAAAATCTGGAGGAGAATTTTTCTTCAAAATAAGACTAATTTCATGAATTAATTTTATATGCAAATTAGGCTGCAAAAACAGTTGCGTCCTCCAGAAATGTTAAATTTGCATCGAAAATAAAAGGTTATGTGCCATGAGGGATTATTGTGAAGAACGTGGATTTCCTTGTTGGTTTTGCCTGACTATGCATGGGAGATTCTGGATATCTTTCCTCACCGATGTGAAACAAACAAACGCGGTTCATGGCTTTCTGCTGTATCTCAGCTTTGCCCTATGGGATTTTCCTTGTTTCATCCTGGAAAGCCCATGTATACTTTTACAACTATTTCTTTCATTGCTCTGTAACTTGTGAAATAAAATATGAAGCAAGTTTGCAATAATGGGGACTAAAAATCTTATCTGGTTTGGAGTCTAACAGCGCCTATGCGGACCTATGTGTATCTATGGTATCAGACTACAAACTGTGTAGTCGGATCCTGCAGTCTTCCTTCCTTATGCCCCTATGTCTGGCTAATTTACCAGAGACACACGGAGGTCCAGTTTGAGAGCTCTGACAAAGAATGTTGCCAGTGTTCGAAGTGCGTTGCTATAACTATGGAAACCCTGCCATTTAAAAAGATTTTTCAATAAATATTTGCCTACGTTGGAAGCTGAACTTTTCCTTTCTGTTTGGTGGATTTATCTGTGACTGTTGCTAGGTTTTAGGTGTGTGCTAATTCTTCTTCTCCTACTTTGGTTTTACCCCATCCCCCAATCACCGGTGCGTTCCTCTGTTGTTTGTGTGAGTATATTTGTATGATTGCTATCTTCCTGCATCCCTGTTTATATTACCTTGTTAGTCTGGTTGACGTATTACGATACACCACTACTCCCCTCTTCCCTGGGTGGGGGAAGGGTACAGACTGAGGGTGGATTCAGGAGTTAAGAAAAGATACGTGGCCCCAGCGTCTTCACCATAAGAAGTAATCTGGGGAACAGTGCGACCTATCACACCCCTAGCATTAGGGACAGGGAAGGAGCCCCTAGTCCTGGGACACCTGGCAACAGAGTAGTGACACATTTGTAATTTATAGAACGGACCTTTCACTTAAAGGGGTTGTTACATATTCCATCTCCAGAAGCACATGGCTCCCCAGTCTAATGGTGTCCTCCTTACTGGGGGAGCAGTGAGCTCCCGATGATTTTCAATTCAAAGCAGCAACATTGTTGCTCCACTGGCCAGAATCACCACTGTCCCATGCTGCTAGCAGAAGTATCTTTGCCTCTGAAATGCTGGAGGAGTGCTGGAGCACTGCCACCACTGATAGACTGCAAAGCCGGCCAGTGACCTAGGCAGTGAGCAGAAAACTACAGAATTAAAAATCCCTCTGTCCCACAGAATGGAGAAAATTCTTAATCATGGGTGAGAAGCAAAGCTATTTGTTTTTAGAAATACTCTGCAATTTTACTCTTTTAGAAAGAGGAGCTAACTCCCTTTAAAGCCAACATACACATTTGGTTAAGGTGGACTTGTTACGGGATCCTACTCCGGAATTACACACAAAAAAGAGAGCGATAAGTGAACAGTCCCAAGAACCTTTATTACAAGCAAACGGAAAGGTCCATAACACAATCCACCACACAGAGGAAAAAATAGTCCAGGAACACAATACAGTCCAGTAACGGGATAAATACCCCGCAAGATGAGAGTCCCGATCCTCCACTTAGAGATCGATATGGCAGTGCAGCTCCAGATACTTCTCTGTATAGGGCTCCTCCAGCAGTATTTCCAAGGCAATCCAGGTTTTTACAAGTCTCTCTGGAGTGCTGGCCTTAGCATCAACATCCCACAAAGGATCCAGCTTGTCTCTTCTCTCAGAAGGGAGGAGTTTTAAGTCATCATCCCCAGGTCAGGGAGGAGGTGGGATGAATTTAACTCTCTTTGTTTGAGTATTTTATCAATAAGCCTAGTTTGTCCTCCTCTCTTTTGCAGGCCTACAAACTAGCTTACCTGTTACAATGTGTGATCAACATATTAACAAACATCTATTGTTTAGTTACCCAATGTTACCATCTTGCAAAGATGATACTACAATGAGTTGCAGCTAACAGCATCCCAAAAGACAATATCCAGGCTCATACGAACAATAGTCTGTGTTTCTTGATATTCTGAAAATAGATGTCTGGATAATTAAGATTAAATGCTGTGTTACCACATTAGAGGGGATACACAGAATGATACAGAGCAACAAGACAACACTCCTAAAAATCAGAAAAAATATGAACATTGACAGAATGATACCCCACAGACAGTATCTCACCATCACAAGGCTGAACACACAGGTTTTATTGAGACCGACCAACAATTGAATGTGCGTGTGGGCACCAAAGATGTCAGAGTTAGGCTATGCTCACACTGTGTTTAATGAGTTTTTAAAAAGCTTTTTTTATGCAAATTTTAGCTGTGTTTTATAATATCAGCAAAATGTATGAGATTTCAGAAATCTCATGCACACAGCTTGTTTTTTTTTTGTCCTCAGTATTTTGATTAAAACTTTTGCAGAATGGAGCATGTTACTTCTTTCAGTGTCTCTTCCATTTTTTATCAGCATTCTTCGCCCATTGAAAGCAATGGATGGTGCAAAAAATGAAAAAATGCAGGTATCAATTTTTGCTGTATTTTTTTGTGCCAGAACCCGATAAAGTAGAATCAGATCTATTTTTTGCACTAAACTTTATCAGCATACACAATAGATAAATGTACCATGAAAAAAGCTGTAAAAAATGCAGCAAAAACTATGCAAAATCTGCTTTTTTGCAGCAAGTTTCTAACTGCCAGGAGAGCAGGATTTGCCTTAGAAAAAAAATGCATCAAAAAAGTAACGTGTGAACTAAAGGCTCGTTCAGATGTCAGGGTTTTTTTCACTATGAGAAAACAGTCCTAGTTTCAACAAATATTTGTCAGAGTTTTATCCAACTTTGGTCCGAGTTCCATCAGTTTTTCCCAGATGAGAAACCCGAATAAAAGTTCACTACCATCTCCTACCTAGCAGTTCAGGAAAATTTGAGTTTTTCAGCAGAGTTTGGTATGATTTTCATCAGTTTTTCGCTTATGTAAAAAAGCTTTCTCTGCCTTCTAATTCAACACCTATGGGCACAGGGAGTCTTTTTGCTGAGTTTTCAGAGTAGAAACTGAGCGAAAACCTCAATGTTTTGAAAAGTTTTGCTACATAAATTCCAATTTTTTTTTCATGGACCCTTAGGCTGGCATTGCCAATTTTGATAAGACACTTAGATCAATATTGGAAAAGTTTCTGATTTTTCAAGGACCACTTGGTCTGCAAAAAATTCATGAACATGTGAACAGACCCTGTCATATGAGACGAAAAACTGACATCTGAATGAGCCATTAGTCAACTGTCCCCGTCGAAAACACAGAAATGTGGGACTGAAGACAGGCTTGAAAAAATTGGTTTATTAATTGTTTCTTCAATGTTGGAGGAGAGCAAGACTCAACTAATCACTTCTGTTCATTCTCACAACAGATTTTCACGAATCACACATAAAGCAAGTCAGGCACAGCTTCCGAAAACTACAGCAGTTTCTTTGAGGTCTTGTAAAGGACACGTAGGTTCTGATGCATCTAAACTTTCACAACAGAATTCTGGCGTAAAAGCTTTGAAAAGTCTCAACGTTTAGGCACAACTCAGAGCTTAGCCTAAATTTAGCAATTTTTGGTGTATTCAAGCTAGTTTCACCCAGCTCCACCGAATACAGTGGTTCATACCACTCGTCTGGTGCCTCTTCATGAATCAGGAGCGTCTGACTCCACCACACTCCTGCATCAAGACCAGCGTGAAGAACACCGGTCTTCATGCATCAGATCCATAGTGCACTCGAAAAGTAAAATGGGGCCACCCTTGTAGGTTGTATTGCCAAGATTTTAACACTAAGGTTCGGATATGGCTTTAAAGAAGGCTAATACTTGTGATATAACGCAATTTTATTTTAAAGTACAAAATTAAAGGAATAGCATGATTGAATAGTATGATTGTGTACACTTTTGTACATTTTAACATACAAAGGTTAAGTACATATTAAGATACAATGATTAAGCACATATAAAGATTAAGTACATATACTCACATTATCAATCACCAAGAGGCTTTTAAACATTATCCGTCTGGAATCTCAGAGAAGCAACAACAGAGGACCCCTGGGAGATTACCTACACTGCATGGGCGTCCCCAATTATGAAGGTATCACAACACTGTATCAATATCAGTACAGGTACCCAAGTTTATGCTTCTGTCTTAGGCTGGTTTCACATTTGCGGTTGTGTCCGCAGCATTTGTGCCGCAATTTTCCTCATGCGTCATGTATTCCTATCTTTAACATTAGGGACGCAGGTGTCTGCGATTGGTTGTGTTTTGCCGCGTTTAATGACGCATGCGTCGTTTCGTCATCTGCGGTTTGACGCTGTAAATGCTATATGTAGTAATTTTAGAGGCGTCAATTTGCCGCCTAGAAATGTATGCGGTTGTTAGCGGAAGGAATGCGGCAAAAAAATGCATTACGGTCTATGTGAACGCATGCGTTGCACCACAGGAAAACATGTCTAGACACTGATTAGCCACCCCCCACATACAAAGTGATAAAAGGAGGGAGTGGGCATTGGCAGGTCACTACACAGCAGACTGGGAAGCAGACGAGACGCAGGAAAGCACCTTGGAGGAAACAAGTCTCTGAACAATGTGAGTATATCAAAGCCAATGTCTTTATTTTCTAGCTCTATATGTCCTAATTTCAGTCATTTTTTTCTTTCGGTATGCATCAGAATGTCATCTTCTTCGAAGGAGGAGCAACGGCCTGGGCCTGCACAAGGGGAAAATGTCACTGGAGTACTCACCTCTTCAGATTGGTAAGTATTCACTGTCACATCTACACATGTCAATTTTTTTTCTTTTTTTTAGAGCAGTTCTTCCACTGTGGTAGAGGCTGAGCAGGAGCAGCGTGGAGACGCTCGGGTGGCAAGGCGGCAGCGTGTAAGTATACCTGGCTGACTATTGTATCCTGACTTTACTATTCTTGAATGTTCTTTACTTTCCTCTTTCTTTACCTTTTTCTTCTTGCCTCCTTTTTTTTCTTGACTTTCAATATTCATGCCAGTTTTTTGTCTCTGTCTTCTTTCTCTCCAACATTAATGTTTTTAGGTTCCAGAATGGGATGAGGACCTCATTGAAAATGACCTCCTCATCTCCCTGGTCCATGAGCGAGTCCAGTTGTGGGACACCCGGGTTCCGCAGCACTCGGACAATGTGACGATCCGGCGGCTATGGAATGACGTGGCCAAAGCGATGTGGGATGGCTGGGTCAACACCCCGACTCGGATCCGAAATGCAGTTTGCAAGTATTGCAATGTGGTGTGCTGCAGCAGTGACCTTGGCCGGGATTACACAACTGTGCGTAATGAGAGAAACTCTTGGAAGTTTTTCTCATCACACACAGTTGTGTGATCACCATCAAAAGTGCATTGTTTAACCATTATTTATATTTTTCAACAGTGCTCAAAGTCAAAACACGTTGGCGCTCGATGAAGGATCGTTTCAACAAGGACCTTCGTCAAGAGAGCCGGTGTCAGTATCTAGTCCTGGAATTTGTTTCTCTTGCCCTTAGACTTGCCCTTAGTTAACATGGAACTTGATGTTTCACGTCGGCCATCTTGCTTCCTGCCAAAGCTGTATATAAAGCCAGCACTTGCTCTGTTTCATTGCTTGTGTATTATGTTTTGGACCTTGTTCCTCTGCAGTCCCAAGCCTGGACTTATGATCCCTGTTGGTCCTATCCTAATGGCGGAGTCCTCTGCCAACCTGCACGTCTGGATCCCTGCCTGCTGACCGAGTGATTGCTAAACACCTGACTTCAGAAACCTCTGCCTGACCACACCTGCGGTGAAGTAAGAACTCCAGTGAGCTAGTGTGTTCCTCTGCTCTGCAAGAGACTGTGTCAGTGCTGGACATTCTTGTGCACTCATTGCTCAGTGACTTTGCATGCTGGGTTGCAGAGTATCAGCTCTGCTATTACCGTTTATCGGATTGACTGAACATTTATCTGGACTTATATGCTATATTGCATTCAGATCACAAATACAATATTGCTTGTTCAAACCATTGTGTCTGCAGTCTCTTTGACCTAGCCACTGGTGTCCAGTTGTATCCACTAGTATCGTGACAGCCGGGTTCCTAGCGGTTCTGGAGCAAGGATCTGCAAATACAAGTATCACCGCATCCTTGCATTTTCGAGACCGGCCCTTGCCCAGAGAACGTAAGTATTTTTTGTGGTGTAATGGGTTGTGTTGGATTGCCTAATCTGTATTGTTCTATTCCACAGGAGTTGGCACTTTACTTTTGTAAATGTTTGGTAGTAATGTGTTTTTTTCTTCTTTTTTCACAGCACATGGAGCAGCACTCTTGACCCTGGTTCTGGAGCGGTCCTTCATCAGACAGCCACGGACCTATTCCAGCCATCCAGCAGCGCTCCAGCAAGTGGGCCTGCCACACAGACTGGAGACCAGGAAGCTGATCCATCAGGTGTTCCCCTGTCCCAGTCCTCTGCCTCTTTTTTGGGGGGGCTCTTCCTGGCAGCGGCAGAGGGCCTCAGACAGGTCACTCATGCCCGAGTTTTTGCACTTGAGCTCGGTCTTTCATGATGGACTCAAGGCGATGGGTGACCGATTGGATAGTGCCATAAACCATATGAATACACTTATCCAGGAGGTCACCAAAAGCCTTGACCAAGTGAAAGCCGACCTCCAGAGGCCAGCACATCATTTTTTTTTAAATGAAATTGAACAGGGCATGTCGGAACACCTTACTCCTGATCTCCAGCTTAGTGTCATGCAGGCCTGCAGTGCTGCTTATGTGCAGGCTATGCAGCAGAGTCGGTATTTTCAGCAGACAGTGGTGGCATATCCACCTGTGCCAACACTGTGATGCTTGATCTCAATGCCGAGCTCTGCTGCATACCACTGCATGGCCACCTCAATTCCAAGCACTGCCAGACACCACTACAGCACCACCACCATGCCGAGTGCTGTTGGACAGCCCACTGCCACCACCATGACAACTGCTGCTCCTGCTTAGACCTCCTACACTGCCTCCACCATGCAGCAGCAGGACCCCGGCATGGCCTTCCACTCCACCACCACCACGATGCAGCAGGACCCTGGCATGGCCTTCCCCACCACCATGAAGCAGCAGGACTCTGGCATGGCTGTCCACTCTATGAGCACAATGCAGCAGCCGTACCCTGACAGGTCACCCACCACGACCAGGCTGCAACAAATGAGCCCACCGAGGCTCCCCAGACTTACACGTAGATCCCAAAAAGGGGAAAATAAATAAAAAGCAGTGGACTATCTGTATTCCTCCCCCCCTCACCTCCCAATATGTCTGTGATGTCAGGTTTGTCTCACCCTTCCAGTGTGTCTCAGCCCTCTCATGCATCAAGCCCTATCCCCGAACTCCCAGACCCCACTACTTTAATTGCCCCTTCTCCTGCCACCCCTGTGTCATCCACACTTAGCCAGGCCTCACAGCTACACACCCCCCAGTTCCGTCACTCTACCCCAAGCAGGCGCAGTTAAATTTTTTTTTGTTTAAAAAAATAAATAATAATGTTTTTTGCCCCCAATAATGTTTGGTTATTTGTGTATTTCGCCGCCGCCGCCGGCAACACACACCGTGCACCTAATAAAACACTGCGCCACACACTATATTTTTTTGCCAACTCATAGCTCCAGTAGTTAAGTGCAAGACTGCAGCTTTGTGTGTTTGGTATAGAGCTATGAGGTGGCAAAAAATAAATATAACTTGTATTTTCTCCATGATCTCTTCAGTCTGATTAATCTGTGTCACAGACTGAAGAGAAAATGGCAGTAATACAAAGCAGATCTATACTCAACAGTTCATATGTCATAAATAGTGAGTTCATGATGCACAAAACTCTGCATCATG
This sequence comes from Ranitomeya variabilis, assembly GCF_051348905.1. Classification (NCBI taxonomy): domain Eukaryota; kingdom Metazoa; phylum Chordata; class Amphibia; order Anura; family Dendrobatidae; genus Ranitomeya; species Ranitomeya variabilis. The sequence goes on along the minus strand of NC_135234.1, from coordinate 750,019,969 downwards.
AACTCATTATATATGACACCTGACCTGGTGAGTAGAGAACTGCCGTGTATAACCTCCATTTTTTCTTCAGTGTACGTAATCTATTTCACACAAACTGAAGAGACAATGGAGGTTATACAAAGCATATCTATACTCACCTGGACAGGTGTCTGAAATAGTGAATTCATGAGGCTGTTATATGTGCATCATGAATTCATTATTTCTGACACCTGACTTGATGAGTATAGATCTGCATAGTATTATACCTCCATCGTCTCTTCAGTCTGCGTCCAATAGATACTGCAGAACAGAATCATGACGTAATGACATCAACTACCTTACCACTAACAACATAAGTGGTTTGTAGAGGAAATACATTGGAGACTCGGTCAAGATATCAAAACATGAAGTTTATTAACAAAAAATATTAGTAACATTTAAAACATAACTGGTACAGACCCAAACCCAACAGGACATTTTACACAATATTGTCTTGCCATGCCACACGTCCAATATCAGAATCAAAATAGGCAGCAAATTGGTTCCGCATGTGGCCAACTTCAACAGGTGACCGCAGCGGGTGATGCTGGTAATCTGGCAATGGGTTTGCAACTGGTTCATCCAGTTCAATGTTGGGTCGCTCCTTACCCATTATGTAATTGTGGAGAACCACACAGGCTTTGACAACCTCATCGACTGTCTCCATTTTTAGATTAATGACTGTCCCAAGAATGTGCCATTTTGAGACTAGAATCCCAAAGGTACACTCTACTGTTCTTCGGGCCCTGGTCAGTCTGTAGTTATAAATCCTTTTAGTGTGGTTCAAGTTCCGACTGGAATATGGCTTCAGTAGGTTTTTACACATCTGAAAGGCCTCATCACCAACCATAACAAATGGCATCGGTGGGCCTTGAGTGTTGGGGAGAGGTCGTGGCAGTGGAAAATTAAAATTTTTGCCATACACACGTCGGCCCATATCCGAGTTCTTGAAAGTCTGTGAGTCCTTCCCACGGCCAAAAGCTCCAATGTCCACGGTGATGAAGCGACAGTCCGCATCTGCTATTGCCATGAGCACAACAGAAAAATATTTTTTGCAGTTGAAGTACTCCGATCCAGTTCTGACTGGTTTGATAATGCGGATGTGCTTTCCATCCACCGCTCCCAAACAGTTGGGGAAATCACATACACTCCAGAATTTTTCTGCAGTTTCAATCCACATGTCCTCCCTGGGTAGGGGTATAAATTCATCCCGGAGAACGTTCCACGAAGCCCGTCAGGTGTCTGCAACTATTCCAGACAGGGTGGAAATTCCAAGCCGGTACTGAAAGTGGAGCGATGATAAGCTCTCTCCGGTTGCCAGGAATCTGAAATAAAATAAAAAATAAATTTACAATCAATTCCATTTATGGTGGTGTTTAGCTAAAGACATAAAGGAAAATACAAATAATACATGGCAGACCAACAATAATTATGACTGGCATTTGTTTAGAATTATTACGTACCTTAATGTAACCAGGAGACGTTCCTCTGCTGGAATCGCTCTACAGAGCTGGGTGTCCTGTCTATGCATGGCTCCTTGGACACGACCAAGCAAATCCCGAAAACAGTCTTGAGACATCCTGGTATATTCGGGGAATTTGTCCAAGTTGGCATTAAGCTCACCATACAGCGTGTGATAGGCCCCACGGCTCTCCCGGAGTTCAATAATGGGGTGTTTCCAAAAACGCCTACGCCGTCTCCTTCTCTATTTCTTTGTTGCTCCCAAGCAAACGCACAGGCAAGAAACAGCTTGATGCTTAAATCCAGGTTGAAATAAAAGCTCTCCATGCGAAGATCCATCATGACGCAGGATACAGTAGCAAACTGTTAAGATTTCAGCAGTCCAAGGGTCTATGTATAGAGATCCCATAATACACTCCCTCTGTAGTCCCATTGGCAGTGTCTGTTTATGTAGATTTTTCTCCTGTTAAATTTTCCACCAAAAAACGCAAACACATGCAAAACGCATGGAAAAGCGTGAAAACGCCACGCTTTTTTAACCGCATGCGTTACCTTATGCGTCTAAAAAACGCTGCATTTGTATGTTTTTCAAAGCGGTTTTTAATGAGTTTGAGGTTGCAGATTAAACGCTGCGGATTGTAACGCAAATGTGAAACTAGCCTTAGCTATGGTTCTCTGGCCTTATATAGTGATTTGTACTATGTGTAAGGCTGAGTTCACACGTTGCAGAATTGCTGCGGAAATTTCCGCGGCAATTCTGCGCCTCCTGCCGCGGGTATATCGCATGCAGAATTAGCATGCATATACCCGCAGAAAACTAGCGTTTTGCAAGCATAATTAGCTTGCAGAATGCTAGAGTTTTCCAAGCGATCTGTAGCATCGCTTGGAAAACTGATTGACAGGTTGGTCACACTTGTCAAATATAGTGTTTGACAAGTGTGACCAACTTTTTACTATAGATGCAGCATCTATAGTAAAAGATAGAATGTTTAAAAATAATTAAAAAATTGTTATACTCACCTGCAGACCTCAGCGGCATCCGTTCCTATAGCTGTTGTGCGGTGAAGGGCCTGTGATGACGTCATGGTCTTGTGATTGGTCACGTGACCGGTCACATGCAGTCTCGCGACCAATCACAAGACCGTGACGTCATCGCAGGTCCTTCACCGCCCAGCAGCTATAGGAACTGAAGCGGCAGCATGCAGTGGTGAGGCCGGAAGATTGCGGGGGACATCGAAGGTGAGTATATCGTTATTTTTTATTTTAATTCTTTTTATTTTTTTACCAATTATATGGTGCCCAGTCCGTGGAGGAGAGTCTCCTCTCCTCCACCCTGGGTACCAACCGCATATAATCTGCTTGCTTCCCACATGCTGGGCATAGCCGGGAAGTAAGCAGATCAATGCAATCCTATGGCTGCAGAATCGCTGTGATTCCGCAATTTTAATGAACATGCTGCGTTTTTTTCTGGAATGCGATTCCGCTCAGGAAAAAAATGCAGCATGTGCACAAAAAATGCGGAATGCATTCTATTACATAGGATGCTTAATGGTAGCGTTTTTTTCATGGTTTTTTAGCGTTTTTATAGCGAAAAACCGCGAAAAAAACGTGAAAAATATGCTACGTGTGCACACAGCCAAAATCTGGTTTCACCCTGCACCTCCAGTGGCCAGCTTTCAAGATAAGATGAAACCGAGATACCATGGAATAATCAGACAATGGGCAATAAACCCTTAGAATATAAAAGCCACAAGGATTAGATAAAACCACCACAGACAGAGGTTAAATAAACCTTAAGGTACCGTCACACTAAACGACTTACCAACAATCACGACCAGCGATACGACCTGGCCGTGATCGTTGGTAAATCGTTGTGTGGTCGCTGGGGAGCTGTCACACAGACAGATCAGGGGAACGACTTCGGCATAGTTGAAACTGTCTTCAACGATGCATGCCAAAGTCCCCCTGCAGCACCCGGGTAACCAGGGTAAACATCAGTTACTAAGTGCAGGGCCGCGCTTAGTAACCCGATATTTACCCTGGTTACCATTGTAAAAGTAATAAAAACAGTACATACTCACATTCTGATGTCTGTCACGTCCCCCGGCGTCACCGCTGCTAATGCTGCACTGCTGCCGAGAGCTTCCCTGCACTGAATGTGTCAGCGCCGGCAGTAACAGCGGTGACGTCACCGCTGTGCTCTGCTTTACGGCCGGCGCTGACACAGTCAGTGCAGGGAAGCTCTCGGCAGCAGCGCAGCATTAGCAGCGGTGACGCCGGGGGACGTGACAGACATCAGAATGTGAGTATGTACTGTTTTTTTTACTTTTACAATGGTAACCAGGGTAAATATCGGGTTACTAAGCGCGGCCCTGCGCTTAGTAACCCGATATTTAAACCTGGTTACAAGTGAACACGTCGCTGGATCGGCGTCACACACACCGATCCAGCGATGACAGCGGGTGATCAGCGACGAAATAAAGGTCTGGACTTCTAGCTCCGACCAGCGATATCACAGCAGGATCCTGATCGCTGCTGCGTGTCAAACACAACGAGATCGCTATCCAGGACGCTGCAACGTCACGGATCGTTGTCGTTCTCGTTGCAAAGTTGCTGAGTGTGAAGATACCTTTAATGTTTTACAATCTCTGGAGGACTCTGCTCTGAATGTCCATGTGGAAGTGTGTGATGCTTCATTTTTCTCCGATGGTGGCGCTATGAGAGAATTGAACATTTACTGTGATGGATAACAGGTGATCTCTGGGGGGGTCACAACCGTGGAATCAGCTAATCTTCCACCAAAAAGTAATAACTTTGCCCTTCGTTATTATCAGATGCAACAAATGTGTTTGGAACTGCAAATTTTGCTTCATATGAATAATCACAGTAAAAAAATAAATAATAAAAAAAATTATACTTAAATTAAAAAGAAAAAAATTCTAGATCTAGTTTCTGTCCTGCAAAATGTCGAACACCGCGATGATTGTACTCGGTGGTGTCCGTTGAGCGTTGCCGGTGTGAGTCATATCACAGATCCGACACTGTTTTTTTTTTCTGCTCCTCTATTTTTATATATGTCTCATCCATAAGATTTTATTTATGATATAATGTATTTTACTCAGAAGCTTCCAGCTGGAAAGAAGTCTGGTGAATGGCGGCTGCACGAGATTCTAAGTGGCGTAAGGGGCATTTTATTTGTTTTTCTTTGGCAGAGCTGGTTAGGTATAATACGGCGATTATTGTTGTCAGCACCAGCTGTAGATTAGGTAGAAATCGGCCTGACGTCTGTCATTGCTAAGTGCCCGGAGCTCGAACATCTGATGCTTTGCTGAATACGAACCGCACGCTTGACTTCAGCTCGCTAATAATAAAATATATATATAACTATTAATGGATTTTCTGCTAAATTTCTACAAATTCAGAGGAGGCCTAAAGAAAACAAAAAAACCTCCCTGCTGAACAGACGCATTTATAAATAAGGTGTAGCGGAATTGGATTTGTCATTGAAAGCGTAAGATGGACTCGGGCTGAACCAGGCTGCAATTGAATCTGTCAGCAAGTTTTTGCTATGTAATCAGATAGCAGAATGATGTAGGGGTAGAGACCCTGATTCCAGTGATGTGTCACTTACTGGTCTGCTTAGTGCAGAATCCCTGTTTTCTCTGCTCTAAATGTAGCAGAATTCAGAACGCTGAGCTCTGTATAACTCCACCCACACCATTGATTGGAAGCAAGCTGCCAATCAGTGCTGGGGGCGGGGTTATACATATTAGCTGGACTACTGTCAACTTCCAAACTTCTGTCCCTTACCTCATCCTTTGGACTTACTCAATGGTCCTCCGCAGCCACCCACACAGATGGGCATACACTAGACCTGGTATTCACCCGTCTCTTCTCTCTATCTAACTTCACCACCTCCCCTCTCTGTTATGGACTGGTGATTTAGGAGCGACATGCGACGAGCTCTGAGCAGGTTTTAACTATACTGACCGCAGTTCCTGATCTCAACACAACACTAGAAGTAGCCGTGGGATGTTCCTGTCACTCCCTAGACACCTCGTCACAGCCTAAGAGCTAACTACTAGTGTTGAGCATTCCGATACCGCAAGTATCGGGTATCGGTCGATACTTGCGGGTATCGGAATTCCGATACCGAGATCCGATACTTTTGTGGTATCGGGTATCGGTATCGAAACAACATTAATGTAATAATGTGTAAAAGAAAGAATTAAAATAAAAAATATTGCTATACTCACCTCTCCGACGCAGCCTGGACCTCACCGAGGGAACCGGCAGCGTTCTTTGCTTAAAATTCGCGCGTTTACTTCCTTCCGTGAAGTCCCGGCTTGTGATTGGTCGCGTCGCCCATGTGGCCGCGACGCGACCAATCACAAGCCAGAACGTAATTTTAAAATCACTGAAGGACCTGAAATTACGTCACGGCTTGCTGTGATTGGTCGCGTCACGGCCACATGGGCGGCACGCGACCAATCACAAGCCGGGACTTCACGGAAGGAAGTAAACGCGCGAATTTTAAGCAAAGAACGCTGCCGGTTCCCTCGGTGAGGTCCAGGCTGCGTCGGAGAGGTGAGTATAGCAATATTTTTTATTTTAATTCTTTCTTTTACACATTAATATGGATCCCAGGGCCTGAAGGAGAGTTTCCTCTCCTTCAGACCCTGGGAACCATCAGGGATACCGTCCGATACTTGAGTCCCATTGACTTGTATTGGTATCGGGTATCGGTATCGGATTGGATCCGATACTTTGCCGGTATCGGCCGATACTTTCCGATACCGATACTTTCAAGTATCGGACGGTATCGCTCAACACTACTAACTACCCCTAAAGGTAGAAACAGGAAAGCTATCTTGCCTCAGAGAAAACCCCCAAAGGATAGGACAGCCCCCCCACAAATAATGACTGTGAGTGGAGAGGGAAATGACATAAGTAGAATGAAACAAGATGTAGCAAAGGAGGCCACTTCTAGCTAGATAGATAGTACAGGACAGAACACTGTGCGGTCAGTAATAAAAACTAGAAAATGTCCACCGCAGAGAATGTAAAAATCTCCACACCTGACTAAAGGTGTGGAGGGCAAAATCTGCTGCCCAGAGCTTCCAGCTTAGCTGAATAGATACATACTGATAAGCTGGACTAAAGAGAAAAAAACATAAAATGTGCTGAACAATAAGTCCACAACAAGTGGACTGCAAAAGGACAAGCAAGGACATATCTTTGCTGAACTGGTCAGAGTGTCAGAGAATTCCAAAGAGCTGTGACTCCAAGCAGGAACAATTGGCAACTGGCATTGACTGAGGGATGAGGCCAGACTAAAATAGCCGAGCCAGAAAGACGATCAGTGGAAGCAGCTGCTGAAGCTAAATCCAAGAAGCAGCCATTCCACTCAAAACCACCGAAGGGAGCCCAAGAACAGAACTCACAAAAGTGCCACTTACAACCACCGGAGGGAGCCCAAGAGCGGAATTCACAACACCTCTCCCTCTATCCGACCACCATCTGCTCCTCTTCTCATCCCTGTCCTCCTCACTGGTCATCCATGTCCAGCAACATGCGCACCCCCGCAGAAACCTTGCACACCTAGACACCCACACACTCTCTGACTCCATCCTACCACTGGCATCCATATCCTCACTCCACGACACAGACAGTGCCGCTGCTTTCTACAATGCCACTCTCGCATCAGCTATTGACATGGTTGCCCCTCTCGTCCTTGGCAGAGTGCGACGTATCAATAGACAACCTTGGCAATACTAAAAAGCTTCAGCAAGTGTCCAGAGTTGCGGAGCGGCGTTGGAAGAAAACAGTCTTCCAAGACGATTTCACTGCATTCAAACAGGCAACACTCACTTTTAAATCTGCTCTCACCTCTGCTAAACAGGCCTACTTCACAACCCTCATATCTTCCCTATCTTACAACCCCAAACAGTTATTCAAAACCTTTAACTCCCTCCTCCGCCCCCCACTGCCCCTTCCAACCTCCCTCATCTCTGCTGAGGACTTTGCCACACACTTTAAAAATAAGATCGACCAGACAAGGCAAGTCTTCATTGTTCAACCACCACAACCCCTTTGTATACCAGACCAATGCCCAAACCCCATAACATCCCTATCCAACATCACTGAAGAGGGCCTTAACTGTCTCCTCACCACCTGTGCGCTCGACCCCATCCCATCCCACCTCCTCCCCAACCTCACCACCACACTTATCCCATCAATAACCCACCTGTTCAACCTATGACTAACTTCTGGCACCTTCCCTTCTGCGTTCAAACATGCCACAATCACGCCTATCCTTAAAAAGCCAACCCTCAATCCAACTGCTATGTCCAGTTATCGCCCAATATCGCGGATCCCATTCGCTTCCAAACTCCTGGAGCAGCACGTCCACGCTGAACTTTCCTCCCACCTCTCATCTAACTTGTTGTTCGACAATCTACAATCTGGTTTCCGCCCCCACCACTCACCTGAGACTGCCCTGACCAAAATCACTAACGACCTACTTACCGCCAAAGCTACTGGACAATACTCTGTACTCCTCCTTCTAGACCTGTCCTCTGCTTTTGACACAGTTGACCACTGCCTCCTACTACAGATCCTCTCCACCTTTGGCATCAAAGACCTCGCCCTATCCTGGATCTCCTCATGCCTTTCAAACCGCACATTCAGCATCTCCCACTCCCACACTACCTCCTCATCCCACCCTCTCTCTGTTGGAGTCCCCCAAGGCTCTGTTCTAGGACCCCTACTCTTCTCAATCTATACACTTGGCTTGGGACAACTCATAAAGTCCCATGGATTCCAGTACCACCTCTATGCTGATGACACTCAGATCTACCTCTCTGGCCCAGACGTCACCGCTCTGCTGTCCAGAATCCCAGAGTGCCTATCAGCCATATCCTCCTTCTTCTCCTCTCGCTTCCTCAAACTCAATGTGGACAAATCTGAACTCATCATCTTTCCTCCATCCCACAGATCTTCATTACCAGACCTATCTATCGCAATCAATGACATCATGCTTTCCCCCGTACCGGAAGTTTGCTGCCTCGGAGTAACCTTCGACTCTGCCCTGTCCTTCACACCGCACATCCAAGCTCTTTCCACCTCCTGTCGCCTCCAGCTCAAAAATATCTCCAGAATCCGTCCTTTCCTCAACCTTCACTCTACTAAAATGCTTGTGCATGCCCTCATCATCTCCCGCCTTGACTACTGCAACATCCTTTTCTGCGGCCTCCCTGCTAACACCCTTGCACCTCTCCAGTCCATCCTTAACTCTGCTGCCCGACTAATTCATCTCTCTCCTCGCTACTCCTCCGCTTCCCCCCTCTGCAAATCTCTTCACTGGCTCCCATTCCCTCAGCGTATCCAGTTCAAATGACTAATACTGACCTACAAAGCCATCCATAACCTGTCTTCTCCATATATCTCGGAACTAATCTCCCACTATCCTCCCTCACGTAATCTCCGGTCCTCCCAAGACCTCCTTCTCTCCTCCACACTTATTCACTCCTCATCCAATCGCCTCCAAGACTTCTCCCAAATATCCCCCATCCTCTGGAATTCTCTGCCCCAACACGTCCGGTTATCCACCACAATCGGATCCTTCAGATGGAACCTGAAAACCCATCTCTTCAGGAAAGCCTACAGCCTGCACTGACCCCGCTACCTCCTCATCACTACCGAAGCTACCGCCTCACCAACACCGCAGCTCCTGAAACCCCCAACCTACTGTCTCCTTCCCCATAATCCTGCAGAATGTAAGCCCGCAAGGGCAGGGTCCTCGCCCCTCTGTATCAGTCTGTCATTGTAAGTTTGTTTACTGTAAGTGATATCTGTAACTTGTATGTAACCCCTTCTCATGTACAGCACCATGGAATCAATGGTGCTTTATAAATAATTAATAATAATAATAATAATAATAATAATACTGTGCACATGAGACCTAGTCCTGTAGTGATAATCTCCTGCTGATAAATCACTGATTGTATTGAAACTACAACACACAGCCTAATAAGTAACACATCCCTGGAATCACAGTCTCTACCCCTTCATCATGCTGCTCTCAGATTAAATAGCAAAAACCTGCCGACAAATTCCCTTTAATGCTTTTTAATGATGGAAACTGTAAGCAGCAATGAAAATTGAGACTTTGACAACATTAATTCTGCTAGTTCATATACAGTAGGGCCCAAAAGCTGGATCGGCACTCAAAAAAATACAATGTATAGAATTAAAAGAGGTCTGGGATAAGGTGTTATCTGAGCATGCTTGGGTGCTACGTTTTTCACAGAGAGCACTCGTACTTATGATATGTTATGGGATAGTTCACATGTCCAGTTTTTTCATCCGGCCGAGTGGTTCATGCAAAAGCATACAGAGGTTTGTCCGATAATGATCCAAGAGTCAAATCAAAATCTCCAAAGTCTATGGGTCAGTGAAAACATTCAGACACCACTTGGATGCCATCCGTATGCTCTTAAAGGGAACCTATCACCCCGTTTTTTAAAGATTAGATAAAAATAGTGTGAAATAAGGGCAGAGCTGGGCTTTACATTAGTGCCTTTTTGTTGCCTTTATTCCCCCGTTAGGCTGCCGAAATACCTTTGTGAAGTGTCCGTTTTGTCCTGTCACTCAAGTTGGTCAGGTTGGATGGGCGTGGTTAAATAGCGGTTCCTCCCCCCTGCTTCTCGGCGTGTCTTTCGTAAATGCGATCTGTGAATGGCACAGATCGCGCTTTTTCTTAGCAGTTGCGCAGTGAATTTGCCTCCCGCGCCTGCGCATTATGTTTTTCCCAACTGTGGGCATAGCATATTTTATATCATTGCGCATGCGCGGGTCGTAACTTTAGCCTTGGTGCCCCGGAAGTGATCATATGGGCATAGTGTTTATCTGGATGCCGGTAATTTTTTCTCAGCCCGAACTGCGAGTGTAAGTTTGGTGCCAAAATCGCTCGCCTGCCTATCGTTCTATCTATCGTTTTTTACCGGCATCCAGATAAACACTATGCCCATATGATCACTTCCGGGGCACCAAGGCTAAAGTTACGACCCGCGCATGCGCAATGATATAAAATATGCTATGCCCACAGTTGGGAAAAACATAATGCGCAGGCGCCGGAGGCAAATTCACTGCGCAACTGCTAAGAAAAAGCGCGATCTGTGCCATTCACAGATCATGTTTACGAAAGACACGCCGAGAAGCAGGGGGGAGGAACCGCTATTTAACCACGCCCATCCGACCTGACCAACTTGAGTGACAGGACAAAACGGACACTTCACAAAGGTATTTCGGCAGCCTAACGGGGGAATAAAGGCAACAAAAAGGCACTAATGTAAAGCCCAGCTCTGCCCCTATTTCACACTATTTTTATCTAATCTTTAAAAAACGGGGTGATAGGTTCCCTTTAATTTTTCACTGACTTTTTAATTGGATAGGAAAAAAAAAGTTTAATTAATTCCTCCAAGAAAAACTGACGACAGCTTCCACGGAGTTTTTGATGCTGCATATTTTCACTGCATCAAAAAACGCAGCGCCTTAGAGTTCCAGCAGAATGGATGCAATTTATAGAAATCGAATGCCGCTGTTTTTTTTTTTTGTTTGTTTTTTATGGTTTCAAATCCGCAGCATGTCAATTTCTTTTCCGGTAAATATTCGTTTTATTTGCAAATTTCCTACCTTGACTTGAACAAGATGAGTGAAATCTGCAGATAAAAAAAAAAACGCATGTAATCTGCACATGACCGTATCAGTAAGGTAGTTTTATCAAAGCCAGGTTTTAGGAAATTTCCAAATCAAAGAATTTTCATTCAAAGCATGAAATGCCAAAAGGGGGCAAAAACTGCAGCAGAAAAATTGAGAAAAAGACAAAAAAAAAAAACAATTTAAAAATTGCAGATAACTAATTGCTTCCGAAAATCTGAGGCTTCAAAACTGCACGAAGTTCTCATGGTGGGAACGTAGCCTATGAGGGCAGTCAGACGGCCGTATGCTGTAAATTGGACCGAGATAAGAACACAATGCTCTGGACTGGCTGGCGGCTCTCCTGACGCTAACGTGACAGCTTTATACACTGCTCAAAAAAATAAAGGGAACACTAAAATCCCATATCCTAGCTATCACTGAATGAAATTTTCTAGTTGTAAATCTTTATTTATTACATAGTGGAATTTGTTGAGAACAATAAAACCTAAAAATGATCAATGTAAATCACAACTAATATCCCACGGAGATCTGGAGTTGGAATGATGCTCAAAATCAAAGTGGAAAATGAAGTTACAGGCTGATCCAACTTCAGTGGAAATGCCTCAAGACAAGGAAATGATGCTCAGTATTGTATGTGGCCTCCACGTGACTGTATGATCCCCCTACAACGCCTGGGCATGCTCCTGATGAGGCGTTGGATGGTCTCCTGAGGGATCTCCTTCCAGATCTGGACTAAAGTATCCGCCAATTCCTGGACAGTCTATGGTGCAACGTGACGTTGGTGGATGGAGCGAGACATGATGTCCCAGATGGGTTCAATCGGATTCAGGTCTGGGGAACGGACGGCCAGTCCATAGCTTCCATGCCTTCATCTTGCAGGAACTGTTGAGACACTCCAGCCACATGAGGTCTGGCATTGTCCTGCATTAGGAGGAACCCAGGGCCAACCGCATCACATATGGTCTCACAAGGGGTCAGGAGAGCCGCCAGCCAGTCTGAGCATTGTGTTCTTCTATATACTGTATATATATCGTTAACTCTTTCTTTTCTGCATTCTAAAGATCAATTTTCGGCTGTATCCAACCTACTTGAGATGGGCTCCAAAATGCAGTTGACGTTTTGGTTTTAGGCGGTTACAGCTGAAAATAACGTCCTACAGAGCACAAACTGACTCCGTCGGGATCATTACAGCCAATGGCCCCATCAGAGATGACGTCTGAATTCCTGCTTTTTAAGGACCCAGCCTCAGTCCTGAAAAAAACCAGCAGAATATACAGTATACGGGTATATGGAAAATAGTTGCAGTAGGACTCAGTTTGACCAACTCCACCATGGTTTTGCGAGTTTATAATTCATCCCAAGTTTATGCAAAACAAAACAAAAAAAACAAATTGAAATAAATATGTATTAGATCGTCTGTGGTAAAGTCCACAATGTTCCTACGCGTCCGGAGACGGCAGAATAGACTATTGTATTGAAAGTCAGCACTGATACAATAACGTGCATTAATGCTAGATGCCATTCAGCCATACAAGAAGGATGCTAACCTTCACCATGGAGACAGGAGAAGACCAGGATTCCTTCACTGCAAACCCACCTGCTCCCTGATTTATTGCGATGGCTGCACTGATTGTAATAGAATTCCATCTGGACTAAATTTTGAAGCAGAGAACCACAAATTCATTCATGGCTGAGTGTGCTGAAGAGGGCTATCAATCAGGAGAGCCGCCGCCTTGTGGAGATAGACCCGCCACTCGCCTAGCTGCAGTCACATCCAATGTAATGTGCAGAATAGTCGTCACACAGATATGGATTTCATTATTAGTTCTAGACCCTAGTTCTAAGCTACATGCTAAAAAAGTAGTTATATTCTTGTACATAGGAGCAGTATTATAGTAATTATATTCTTGTACATAGCAGCAGTATTATAGTAGTTATATTCTTGTACATAGGGGCAGTATTATAGTAGTTATATTCTTGTACATAGGGGCAGTATTATAGTAGTTATATTCTTGTACATAGGAGCAGTATTATAGTAGTTATATTCTTGTACATAGGAGCAGTATTATAGTAGTTATATTCCTGTACATAGGGGCAGTATTATAGTAGTTATATTCTTGTACATAGGGGCAGTATTATAGTAGTTATATTCTTGTACATAGGAGCAGTATTATAGTAGTTATATTCTTGTACATAGGAGCAGTATTATAGTAGTTATATTCTTGTACATAGGGGCAGTATTATAGTAGTTATATTCTTGTACATAGGGGCAGTATTATAGTAGTTATATTCTTGTACATAGGGGCAGCATTATAGTAGTTATATTCTTGTACATAGGGGCAGTATTATAGTAATTATATTCTTGTACATAGGAGCAGTATTATAGTAGTTATATTCTTGTACACAGGGGCAGTATTATAGCAGTTATATTCTTGTACATAGGGGCAGTATTATAGTAGTTATATTCTTGTACACAGGGGCAGTATTATAGCAGTTATATTCTTGTACATAAGGACAGTATTATAGTAGTTATATTCTTGTACATAGGAGCAGTATTATAGTAGTTATATTCTTGTACATAGGAGCTGTATTATAGTATTTATATTCTTGTATATAGGAGCAGTATTATAGTAGTTATATTCTTGTACATAGGAGCAGTATTATAGTAGTTATATTCTTGTACATAGGAGCAGTATTATAGTAGATATATTCTTGTACATAGGAGCAGTAGTATAGTAGTTATATTCTTGTACATAGGGACAGTATTATAGTAGTTATATTCTTGTACATAGGAGCAGTATTATAGTAGTTATATTCTTGTACATAGGAGCTGTATTATAGTAGTTATATTCTTGTACATAGGAGCAGTATTATAGTAGTTATATTCTTGTACATAGGGGGCAGTATTATAGTAGTTATATTCTTGGACATAGGTACAGTATTATAGTAGTTATATTCTTGTACATAAGGGCAGTATTATAGCAGTTATATTCTTGAACATAGGGGCAGTATTATAGTAGTTATATTCTTGTACATAGGGGCAGTATTATAGTAGTTATATTCTTGTACACAGGGGCAGTATTATAGCAGTTATATTCTTGTACATAGGGGCAGTATTATAGTAGTTATATTCTTGTACATAGGGGGTAGTATTACAGTAGTTATTTTTTTGTACATAGGGGCAGAATTATAGTAGTTATATTCTTGTACATAAGGGCAGTATTGTAGTAGCTATATTCTTGTACATAAGGGCAGTATTATAGTAGTTATATTCTTGTACATAGGAGCAGTATTATAGTAGTTATATTCTTGCACATAAGAGCAGTATTATAGTAGTTATATTCTTGTACATAGGGAGCAGTATTATAGTAGTTATATTCTTGTACATAGGGAGCAGTATTATGGTAGTTATATTCTTGTACATAGGGGCAGTATTATAGTAGTTATATTCTTGTACATAGGAGCAGTATTATAGTAGTTATATTCTTGTACATAGGAGCAGTATTATAGTAGTTATATTCTTGTACATTGGAGCAGTATTATAGTAGTTATATTCTTGTACATAGGGGCAGTATTATAGTAGTTATATTCTTGTACATAGGAGCAGTATTAGAGTAGTTATATTCTTGTACATAGGAGCAGTATTATAGTAGTTATATTCTTGTACATAGGGGCAGTATTATAGTAGTTATATTCTTGTACATAGGAGCAGTATTATAGTAGTTATATTCTTGTACATAGGAGCAGTATTATAGTAGTTATATTCTTGTACATAGGGAGCAGTATTATAGTAGTTATAATCTTGTACATAGGAGCAGTATTATAGTAGTTATATTCTTGTACATTGGAGCAGTATTATAGTAGTTATATTCTTGTACATAGGGGCAGTATTATAGTAGTTATATTCTTGTACATAGGAGCAGTATTATAGTAGTTATATTCTTGTACATAGGAGCAGTATTAGAGTAGTTATATTCTTGTACATATTTCCTGTAATTTCCTGCAATTTTTTGACTTGTCCCATCACTGACTCCCGGATGCTCCAGCGTGGAATCTCATGGAGTTATACATGCAGGATTACAGGCCTTGTGCTCATCAGATGTCATGTGCTGAGCTCCTGATCCAGTGAAGCCTGCAAGCTGCTAGCATGGGTCATCTTATGACCTGCACATACAAACAGCAGATCCTTTCATCTGCCTGCCACAATATTAACATCCCTGAATACTTTCTAACAGACACCAAAGTATATGACTGTCATCAATTAATCCAATTCAAGGAAACACCTAGGGGAAAGGATTCTTCTCCCTATCATCCTCGCTGTGAACTTATCCTACTGTACAGAAATAACAGTAGTATAGTTGTTCATTTTTACTTATTTCTGTTGAGGATATAATGTGTTTTTGTTTAGCTCCCAAAAACATATGCCAGTAGGCCAAAATCCCCCCTCCACCCTCCCAATAAACCGCTAGTCATTTCTAGGGGTCCCAATGGTTGAATTTACAACAAGCAGAAAATAATCCTCTATCCCATTTATAGGTGTGAAATTTTGAGACAAACCATTAAAATGGAGTGACTTAGTTCACCAGGTGATGGTAGATTCTCTAAGATGGTTAGGATGATCAGCACGGAACGGAGGCGATTGTACAGCAGGCATGACTTCCCGGACGACTCTTGGATCAGTGGGGACCAGTACAGCTGGATAACCAGGACAGAACGTGAATAGGTAGAAATGGAAGCAATAGGTGCAACAGAGCCATATGTGTGGACAGCACAGGAATAGCAGGGATGTGTAGGCAATGTGGAATCCTGATGCAGAAGTGCATAAACCGACAAGAACAGTAGGGTTCAATGTGTGAGCAGCACCAGAAATAGGACATATGAGGAAACCTAAAAATGTTGAATATATAGTCAGGGAAGCAGGAGAAGCAGCCGAGCCATATGAGCGGACAGTGAAAAGAAAAAGAGGAAAGGGGCTCCAAGTGTGTTACCCCCAATATAAGACATAGTGAGCAGGGGATTGTATATGGTCACCAGTCAGGGTGTTGACCCTGCACAACTCCGTACTTGTAAGAATAAAGGTCAATGGCTCCACATGCCGGTAGGAAGAAACATATTACAGTCAAACAGGAAAAAGAGTTGTGATTCCCGGGCGCTGCCACAAACTGATAACAAGTCTTGTCTTCACTCTGTGGCAACACCCAGGTATCACGACTCTTTTTCCTGTTTGGTTGAAATATGTGTGGACAGCACAGAAACAGCAGGGATGTGTAGGCAATCCGGAATCTTGTCGGAGAAGTGCAAAAGCAGACAGAAACAGCAGAGAAGGAGACAAAGCCTGGTGCCGGAGCTGGGACAGGTAAGTGACAGTCACCTGCATTCAAACTAGAGAGCCCAGATCTCTTGCCTATTGGGGGATCATGTACATAGTTGACCTGATTGTGACTCTTGGGAACGCAGCGTTAGATGTCAAATATAGCTGTTATATCAGAAGCTTTGGTAGTAACCTAAAAAGCAAAATAATTTTTGTATGCAGCCAGATATGAGTGTATTAACATGTGCCGGTCTTGAGGCATATCATAGTAACATAGTTCGTAAGGCCAAAAAAAGCCATTTATCCATCCAGTTCAGCCTACATTCCATCAGAATAAATCCCCAGATCTACAGTACGTCCTTCTAAAGAACCTAATAACTGTAAGATACAATACTGTCCCACAACAGTTTATAAAAAAAAAATCACAAAAAAAAAACTTCCAAGACCAAACACATGTGAAAATATAGTTATAACTTATGATTAGTGTTGAGCGATACCTTCCGATACTTGAAAGTATCGGTATCGGATAGTATCGGCCAATACCCGAAAAATGTCGGATATCGCCAATACCGATACCCGATACCAATACAAGTCAATGGGACACCAAGTATCGGAAGGTATCCTGGATGGTTCCCACGGTCTGAAGGAGAGGAAACTCTCCTTCAGGCCCTGGGATCCATATTAATGTGTAAAATAAAGAATAAAAATAAAAAATATTGATATACTCACCCCTCCGACGGAGCCTGGACCTTACTGATGTAACCGGCAGCCTCCGTTCCTAAGAATGAGCGCGTGAAGGACCTTCGATGACGTCGTGGCTTGTGATTGGTCGCGTGAGCAGTCACGCGACCAATCACAATTCGCGACATCATCGAAGGTCTTTCACGGGCTCATTCTTAGGAACGGAGGCTGCCGGTTACAGCGCTAAGGTCCAGGGGCCTCCGGAGGGGTGAGTATAACAATATTTTTTATTTTTATTCTTTATTTTAAACATGAATATGGATCCCGATACCGATTCCTGATATCGCAAAAGTATCGGAACTCGGTATCGGAATTCCGATACCGCAAATATCGGCCGATACCCGATACTTGCGGTATCGGAATGCTCATCACTACTTATGACTTCTTTTTCACAAGTTTTTTAAAGGCTTTGCATTGTGTCTTTGCATCTAGTTGCATATTACGTAGGTTGAAAAAAGACCTACGGTAGTTCCATCAAGTTCAACCTTTCTGCACCAATTATACATTTTTTGTTACAAAATTAACTATAACCCACAATGTTACGTGTACTGAGGAAATCATTAAATCATCCTGCTTTAAAAAAAAAAAAAAAGCTGTTATAGTGTCCGCCACTACTACATCTTGTGGTTGTAAGTGTTTGCCCATTCAGAGGGGCATAACTAGGTGCTGCAGCAGAACTTACCTCGATTGCATGGCAGCGGACCCCTAAGGGACAGGATGCTGGAACGGCCAAGAAGGGAATTTCAGCAGGCACGGCAGGAACCCAGGAGCGGCAAGTGCTGGTGGGCACGGCTAGTAGACAGGCAGGCTCGATTGGTACAGAGGTGGACACAGGCAGGTGCAGATGGATGCAGCTGATATACAGGTGAGCACAGGCAGTTGCAAGCAGGTATGGTTGGTATACAGATGGGCACAGGTAGGTGCATGCAAGTATGGCTGATATACAGGAGGGTACAGGCAGATGTATTCAGGTATGGCTAGTATACAGATGGGCACAGGCAGATACACTGAAAGACACAGGCAAGGACCTGCAGGAACGAGGCAAGAACAAGTAGGTATAGGCAGACACTTGCGGAACTAGCGGGTACTGTCAGGTACTAACAAACTGGGAACCTGAGAACTAGCAAGCGCGCTGGGAATAGACTAACCATGTTGTTCAGGCACATCCCAACAAGTGGAGGTGCCTTAAATAATAAGTGTCTCCTAGCCATTGGCTAGGGATAATTTAGGACAGTGTGTGCTGTCCCTTTAAAATGGAGGGATCATGCATGCGCCTTAAGCACAATGCTAGGGGATCTGCGAGCCATGTGAAGACCCCAGGAAGCAGCCAGAGGAGGAGGAAAAGGAAGTGCGGGAGAGGAGATGTGACAGCATCCCTGCTGGGGAGGAGGGGAGTATGCAAGGACACCAGCGCTACAATCTGCATATAGTTCCCCTAGTCCCTGCTTCTGGAGCTTCAGTATAAGGTTATTATGTGGTTCAGTATCAAACACCTTTGAAAAGTCCAGATAAATCATACCAGCTGCATTACCAACATCCAGATTTGCACTCACCTCCTCATAGAAACCCAACATACTGGTTAGACACCACCTAAATTTCATGAATCCATGCTGATTGTCAGCTATTATAATATTCTCTGCAGGTCATCTCTTTTAATGCCCTCAAACACTTAGCACACTACTGATGTCAGGCTTACTGGACGGTAGTTGGCTGGATCCACCTTCTTAACTTTCTGAAATATTGGTACCACACCAGCCACCCTCCAAACCCTTCCTTCCTGCACCAATTTTTGTGCCACTTATTTATCTCCCTAAGCACCAGCTGTCTTCTAGTTTACTGGTAGTATTTCTGAAAATGGCACCTTAGAGCATATACTAAATGAGGATAAACTATACAAATAAAAGCTGAAAGCAATTGAAAACTACTAAGGAAAACACCAAACTATGTGTCATGCTGCTGAAATGCAGGTAGGGGCAGGCTTCACTAGATGGCAGCAGAGAGGAAGCAGGTCTGCACCTAAAGAAAGCTGACTTGCAGTGCAGCAGTGAGGCTACCACAGGTGGCACAAAAGAAAAGACAAAACACAGAGTCAGAGACAAGCCAAAAGGTTAGTAACAGTTAGGAGCAGATTAGCCAAAGACAGAAGACAAAAACAGGTCAGGATACAAGCCAAGTTGAAACCAGGGGGTTTTGCACACTAAAGGGAAACATGGAGTCAAGACGGGAACAGGGGAATCCAGAGACACAGATTCAAGCAGCAAGAGCAACAGGACAAATCAGGATATACCAGAGTCAGCTACACATGCCGCAGGCAGAACTATCACTGACACTGCCTGCAGGATGCAACAGAGATAAATAGCAAAACCTGAAACCAGATTGAGGCTGAGAAAAGTTAACCCCTGATATGATCAGACTGGGAAAAGGGAAAACAGGACTCAAAACCCGATCTGGATCATGACACTATGCTCCTATGATATTGTGTTTAACTCTACACTTATCTGCTGCCCCGCACTTAAACTGCAGCTTCTGCACCACTCAGCAGCTTTCGCTGATAGTCAGTGGAACTTGTTCTCCAACCAACAAGGAAGTCATAGTGTCAATATTGTCAAAATGCAAACCAAAAGCTAACGATCGCTACAAGACTATTGTGACAATAATCTTAATAATAATAATCTTTTATTTTTATATAGCACTAACATATTCCGCAGCGCTTTACAGGTTGCACACATTATCAGCACTGTCCCTGTTGAGGCTCACAATCTAAATTCCTTATCAGTATATCTTTGGAATGTGGGAGGAAACCGGAGTACCTGGAGGAAACATACGCAAACACAGAGAGAACATACAAACTCTTTGCAGATGTTGCCCTTGGTGGGGTTTTAACCCAGGACTCCAGCGCTGCTGTGCTAACCACTGCGCCACCGTGCTGCCCATTGGACAATATCCAAAACTGTTGGTTTCCTAAACACAAGTTTCAAATTGCAAGTGACTTGTCTAAGACTCGCAGTTCAATGAAACTTGACTGTAGAATTGACATAAAGTTATTAAAAAATGCCTTCAAATTTATATGGTTTTACAAGCTTTTTGTGTTCTTTCATGTCTTTTATGCTTCTTTTTTGCAGCTCTTTGTTAAGCTAATTTTTTAATTATTTATAATTAATTTATGAATTATTATTTTATAGAATAATATTCAGCTAAATGCCTGAAAAAAATGCCATTGACCCAAAAAGCAAAAGGGAAATTAAGATGCACAAAAATCGCATTTTTGGGCGTATTGTATATACCAATACTGTCTATTTTTTGTAGGAGCTTTTGTGCTAGCTTTAGCCAAAACTTGGTGAATAATTCAATTTTATGCCTTTCTCATCACTTATCATAAATGGCCCTGATTCGGCATGCAAATGATGGTTTTGCCAGATTTAGAAACTGCAACTTTTTTTAAAAAAAGTTGTAAACTCATTCCAGTAAATGTGTGTTATGCCGTAAAAATGATATTAAAAAAATGTATAGACAGAAGTGTAATATCTAGAAACATGTTAATATACGTAATTTGGTGCAAATAACGGCAACACGCCTGCAAGCGGATTTCAAAAAGTGCTCTCATCGTCATTTTCTTGGAAGTTTACACTACCTTTTAGTTAGCTTAATTTGTGCCAAAAATTATGAGAATATTTTGTTCCTTTTTTTTGTCATTCTGCATTGCACAATAATCCAGTTCACATTGTTCAGGAAGCCACAACCCTTGTGGGATAAGGTACAGAAAGGTTCTAAAACACATCGGACCAGATTCTTTAAGAATGGCATAAATTCATTAGTCCATGTTCACACAGTCAGTATTTCACATCAGTATTTGTAAGTCAAAGCCAGGAGTGGGTGAAAAATGCAGAAGTGGTGACATGTTTCTATTATACTTTTCCTCTGATTGTTCCACCAACGGTTTGGGCTTATAAACACTGATGTAAAATATTGACCAAATAGTGAACGTGTGGCCTAAAGAGGTGCACACATCTGACTTAGGCTATTTTCACGCTTACGTTGTTCAGAACCCGTCACAATGCATCGTTTTGTGAAAAAAACGCATCCTGCAAATTTTCCCTTAGGATTCGTTTTTTCCCATAGACTTGTATGGCCACTTGTTTTGTCCGTTGTCCACTGGTTGGGTCGGAATTTGGCGGCCCGTCGTTGGGAAAAAACGTTCAAGGGAACGTTTTTCTGTGCATTGTATCCTGTTTTTCCGACTGCGCATGCCCGGCATGAAATCTCTCTCTCTGTCTCTTTCCACCCCAGGACTGCAGACGGAAATGTGAAAGGACACACTTCCATCGGTATGTTGCGCCGACGCTTTGTGACGGCCGAGTACCGACGCAAGTGTGAAAGTAGCCATAGTGCACATTCACTGACAGCTTTTAACGTGTGCTGGCTGGTAGCGCGTCACAAGACCCACCCATCGGCACCTATATCACGTGATAGCGGGGCACCGATGGGATGTCAAGACAGTCGGGAGTCTGCAGAAGACCCCCGTGCCTGTCATTGTAAATCTACTATGAATGCCGGCTTGTGGCCAACGTTCATATGAGATAATGATTTCTGCTGCACATAGTATTACTGAAGCCCTGCTATGTGTACTACAAGCGATCGGACGATCACAGGTTGAAGTTGAGGACTATTGAAGCTAGTAAAAAGTTTTATTAAAAAAAGTAAAAAGTAACAAAGCACACAAATTCAAATCACCCCCTTTTGCCCCATTCAAAATAAAACAATTAAAAAAATACAGATATTTGGTATCGTTGCATTCAGAAATGTCCGATTTATCTAAATAAAAAGTAAATTAATCCGATCGGTAAACGGCTTAACGAGAAAAAAAAATCGGAACTCCAGAATTATGTTTTTTTACACGCCGCAACATTGCAATAACAGACAATCAAAACATCGTATTTACCTCAAAATGATATCAGTAAACACGTCAACTCGGGGAGCAAAAAATAAGCCCTTACCCAGTCCCGGATCCCGAAAAATGGAAATGCTATGAGTCTTGCAAAATGGCAACATAAGCAAATTTTATTTTCTTACAAATTTCAAAAAAAAATTTCACCACTTAAATAAAAGAGAACCTAGACATGTTTGGTATCTGCGAACTCATATGGACCTGAAGAATCATATTGCCAGGTCAGTTTTAGGATTTAGTGAACATGGTTAAATATAAAACACATTGTGGAATTTCACTTTTTTTTTTTGCAATTTCACCACACTTGGATTTTTTCCCCATTTTCCAGTACACTGAATGGTAAAATCAATGGCGTCCTTCAAAAATGCAAATTGTTTAGCATAAAACAAGCCCTTACAAGTTATGGGTCTTAAAGAAGGGGAGGAAAAAACAAAACAAAAAAAGGAAAATCGCCCGGGGTTAAGAAGGGGTTAAAAGACGTCGTGTGCACATAGTCGCTGAGCAGAATCTCCATGTTTTTGTGGATTTTTGAAGATGACTTGGGGCGTATATGTAAATAACCTCACCATCACATTTTGTATTAATTTTTTATTTTAATTATTTTCAATTCTTCTTTTTTTATTTGTTCAGATATCCCCACACTGATTTTAT
This sequence comes from Ranitomeya variabilis, assembly GCF_051348905.1. Lineage (NCBI taxonomy): Eukaryota > Metazoa > Chordata > Amphibia > Anura > Dendrobatidae > Ranitomeya > Ranitomeya variabilis. The sequence goes on along the minus strand of NC_135234.1, from coordinate 749,997,119 downwards.
GCCTGGAGCACAGATCTGAAATCACATGTTGCCCTCAATCTATAAACCTCGTTAGTTCCACTTTTCGTGTAGCACTTATCGAATTTGTCCTGTGCAGATCTAATTTTGACCATTTAATGAGAAAAACAAACATCTATTTAAGAATGAAAAATTAGCCGGCAAAATACCAAATCTTCAACTTTTACAAAATAAAAGGAAAAAGTGAGGATAAGTTTTTCAATTTTTGAAAAAATCAATAAATAAATCCTTTTACATTCCAGTGCATGTGAGTTCACATGAGAACTACTAAGGAGGGAGGGAGTCAAAATTTTCTTCACTGGGAGTGAGAGTCAAACATGATTTAAGCTTTAACACGTGATTAAGCCAATTAATAAGTGAGGAGGACACAGCAGAACTTCCTGCCCTAGGTCTGTTGAGGAGGGCTGAGAAGTTTGTGAAGTCTAGGGGCACCAGGATGAGAAGTAGTATCATGCTATTTGCAGCTGCTGTCCTACTCTTTGTTTTGCCCTCAGCTTATGGACAGTTTCCTAGGGCATGTAGCTCCGCAGAAGTCCTCTTGAGCAAAGAGTGTTGTCCAGCTTGGGCTGGAGATGGTTCTCCATGTGGAGAAGCTTCTGGGAGAGGAACATGTCAAGATGTTGTCCTGTCTAACTCGCCTTTGGGTTCACAATTTCCTTTTAGCGGCATTGACGATAGGGAAAACTGGCCAATTGTCTTCTACAACAGGACCTGCCAATGTCAGGGCAACTTCATGGGCTACAATTGTGGAGATTGCAAATTTGGTTTCATTGGTCTAAACTGTACAGTGAGAAGAACAATGATCAGAAAGGAAATCTTTAGGATGACTGAGACGGAGAAGGACAAATTCATCGCCTACCTCAATCTTGCCAAGCGAAGTATCAGCTCTGACTATGTAATTGCCACCGGGACCTACGAACAAATGAACAATGGCTCCAATCCGCTTTTTGCAGATATCGGTGTGTATGACCTGTTTGTGTGGCTGCACTATTACGCCTCCAGGGACGCTTTCCTAGAAGGTGACCTTGTGTGGAGAAATATTGATTTTGCCCATGAAGCGCCAGCATTTCTGCCCTGGCACAGGTTCTTCTTGCTTCATTGGGAGCATGAGATTCAGAAGCTTACGGGTGATGAGAACTTCACCATCCCGTTCTGGGATTGGAGAGATGCCCAGCAGTGTGACATTTGTACGGATGAATTTTTTGGGGGAACTCGCCCAGTAAGTGACCCTCTCCTGAGCCCGGCGTCATTCTTCTCCTCTTGGCAAGTAAGTCTTTTAAATTAACTCTCTCCATATGCAAGTTGTTTGGGTACGTGGTGGTTTTTTTTTTTTTGCCCTTTTTACTTTGTGCACAATAGTGTATGTATGTATGTATGTATGTATGTATGTATGTATGTATGTATGTATGTATGTATGTATGTATGTATGTATGTATGTATGTATGTATGTATGTATGTATGTATGTATGTATGTATGTATGTATGTATGTATGTATGTAATATTTTTACAGAAGGATTTGGAGAATTTTTCTGATTCCCTGCCCACACAAAAAAAATCACATGAAATTGTGGCCATATTTTCTTGACTTTATTATAGGCTACAACTAAGTTTACCCTCAACTTTTTAGTTTTTTTCTAGCAACGCTACGCTCACTTTTTTTTTTTTTTTTTTTGGTTGGAACACAAGTGGGACAAACATGCATGACCAATTCATCTGAATTCATGCCACACAGTGGAGTAAGTTGCAAAACAAATGTACACTAGTCCTTAACTGGCATAAACTTTTGTGGGCGGCAGCCAAGGAGAGAAAAAAAAAAAAAGTGCCAAATTAATTTTAAACCGGTTGTTTGCTCTTACTGAATTTGGCACCATTTAAATCCATGGCTGCCTTCTTAATGAATCTCTTTCCTGGCATAGACATGATCCTGTAGGTCCACATTCGTACAAGACCCCTTGCCTACGTACAGGAGGGATGGAAGGTGTTGAAAATCCCCGTTCCTCACATTACAAAACTCTGGTTGTATATGGCCAATAAAATGAGATTGGTAGAGACAGTTGAGGTTGGCGTGGGGAGGGAGAAAGTAGGTTTTTTTTGTTTTTGTTTTGTTCTTTTTGTATTTTTTCCTTGGGAAAAAAAAATAAAATTGGCAGCAAAAAATGCTTAGGGCCTACACTCCTTCTCATAAGTGATATTGTTTTATTAGTGGTTGACTTTTTTTTTGGTTTTTTTTCCAAAGAGATGACCTGTAAAAGGATGAGGCTTGTAACCTGCAGCCACAGATCATCTAAAGCCACATTCCCAGATGCAAATACAGAGAAGTTTGCACGATGAGCGTTTTTTTTTTTCTGTGCATTTTCATGTGCAAAAAAAATGAAATAACCCAGCGTATTCCAGTGAGGCCAGTCTCACACGTCCAGATAATTCCGGTACTGGAGTTATCTGTGTCCGTGTGCTCACGTAGGCCATCTGTGTGGGATCCATGTGATGTCCGTGAGTACGTTTTTAGAGTCTGTGTGCTGTACGTGTATTGAAACAATTTTTAAAATTTTAACCCTATGAAAGGAAAAACGCACACGGATGTCACACGACCAGCATCCGTGTGCGGTACGTGTTTACACGGACTCATTGACTTTAATGGGTCCGTGTGATCCGTGCGCTCCCACGAACACTGACATGTCTCCATGTTTTGCACATGAACACACGGTCCGGGAAAAATCACTGACATGTGCAGAGACACATTGATTTTAATGTGTTTACGTGAGTCAGTGTCTCCGGTACGTGAGGAAACTGTCACCTCACGTACCGGAGCCACTGACGTGTGAAACCGGCCTAAAGTGAATGGGCTTTTATAGAAACCTCATGTCCACCATATTGTAATGTGATTTTTATTTGCGTATTTTCCCCATGGACTTGAATGAGATGAGGAAAATCCTGCCTCAAACCAATTTTATGCACAATCTGACATACCAAAAAAGATTAAAAAAAAAAATAATAAAAAAAAAATCAAATAAAAAGTAAGCTAATTTGGACTAGTGCAATCCAACAAAAATAGTTATTGCACTCGGACCAATGTTATTCAATGAGGCATTGTAGATCTGCGTGTGTGTATATATATTTATTATTTTCTACTACATTTGAGTGGGGGGGAAAAAATCACATCATGCTGCAATATTGCTCCGAAATCGGATGCTTTAGGGCTTGCTTCCATTTGCGAGAAACACTTCCGTGTCTTGCGTGTGGAAACCAAGCTCTGGTGCCGGCACTCCAGAGCGGAGCGTGCGGCTCCATGTGTTTCTATGCGGCCGCCCAAAACAAGCCCTTACAAAAAAAAAAAACAGGAGCCATACAGTATCTGGTAGATCACCTGCTCATTGTGACCCGTCTTATGGCTGATTCTGATGTCTGTGTTTTTTTTTTTTTTTATATATTTTTTTTTGGGGGGAGGGGTTGGTGTTTCACCTGCAAGCAGGATCTGTATTTTTCATGGATTGCACTCGTTTCTAAAATAGTGAATGAGCTCATTCACGCATTCATGATTTTCCAGGGACTTTTGTATCCATGCAAAATCGCAACACGTGTCAGGTCAAAAGTTGTCAATGCAAGACTTTGGTTGTGTGAATAAAAAAAAGAAACAATAAATATAAAAATTGGACTGCACTTGGATGCCATCTGAGAGTGATCCGATTTTTCTGTATAAAAAAAAAAAAAAAGTTGAATCTGCACGTGTGTTTTCTTTGTTTGTTTGTTTTTTTCACCATCCCCCATAAAATAAATATATATAACTTTATATTAGTGCAGACCAAAAGTTTAGACACACCTTCTCATTTAAAGATTTTTCTGTAAAAAGGTGGCTACTTTGAAGAACCTAGAATATAAGACATATTTTCAGTTGTTTCACACTTTTTTGGTAAGTAGATAATTCCACATGTGTTAATTCATAGTTTTGATGCCTTCAGTGTGAATGTACAATTTTCATAGTCATGAAAATACAGAAAAATCTTTAAATGAGAAGGTGTGTCCAAACTTTTGGTCTGTACTGTGTGTATGTATGTGTATATATTGGTCTGTCCCTCTTTAATAATAATAATAATAATAATAATAATAATAATATTATTTGTTGTTCTGTAGTTTATGCTCCGTGTGATCATGGCCTTTAGCTATTTGGTGCATGAAATCTGCATTGTGGGAATGTGCCTTAAACCACAGCGGTCAGCAGTGTCGTTGGCTGCACAGTGGGCCGGAGTTTTCATGAAATCACATGCACTTTGCTTGGATAGGTAGATGCAATGTTTCTTCTGGCTGCGTTCACACACTGAGACTGAAAACCACGCCATGTCTGCAGGCTCCCGAAGCTTTTCTGTTATTGGCCACAAAGCAAGACCAGGTTCACTGTGGCTGACCACGATCTCCTGACCCAATCCTCATGTGAAGCTGCTCAGCATGTCTGCCAGGTTTGTCTGCTCCATTGTGACCTCCCATGGAATGGTTTGAACGATGCGGCAATCTCTACGTATGATCTTGCTGCTAAGATGCAGCATGATTAATTTTTTACAAAGGGTCAATATATTTGGGCTTTTCTATAGACCACGTGTTCAGTATTTGGTCAGTATTTTACATCAGTATCTGTAGCCAAAACCAGGAGTGGAACAATCAGAGGAAAAGTATAACTGAAACGTCACCACTTCTGTATTTTTCATCCACTTCTCCTGGTTTTGGCTTCCAAAGCTTTACTGAACTTGACCTTTATACAAATTATAACCCTACCCCCCATTTCCAATAATCAGCTGATCAGCATACGTCTGGCTGCTCCGGGGCGATCTGCAAGCGGCTACTAATTAACCCTTTTAATGTGATTGTCACATGGAGTTATACAGGGTAAGAAGTCGTTCTCTGTTCTGCAGGGGTGGGTTCCAAGATTTGCTCCGCCCTCTGAGTTCCTCCTGGGCCTCAAGGCCTATGAAGTTGGGAGCGAGCCATGGTAAAAGGCAAGAACAGACTTTTCTAGAGCTTTATGGAAAAAGGTTACTGATGTTGTTTCTGGGTTTAACACACACTGGACTCAACATCAATGACTGATTGAAACGACCACCTGCAGATGATGTGACAGAACTTGTATAACATGGTATCCATATCATAGGAGACTCCTAGCTCGTTCCCCGAAAAGGCAAAGATGAGAGATCTGACGAGCTGATCAGATGGCTACACATCTTGGTGGGACACGTTTGAGTAAAACTTGTTCATTGCTGTTATGAGTCCAGTGGGCGGTCTTATTTAGTGACTGCACATGGAGATGGCTGTCAATCAAGGAGTAGAACTGGCCGCCCACTGGACTCCTGTACATGCAAACACCAGGTACTAACTTGTAAAATGTTTTTTTTTTTTTTGGTCACCTTCTTTCCTACAATTTTGTATATCCTTCTGCACTGTTTTTTCTTTTCTGTACCGTGCTGCCCACAATTCGGACTGCATGCACTGTACATTGTGACAGGTTACCTTTTAGGGGAGCGGTGCATGACACTAAGTCTCTTTACTATTCTTTCCCTGTGTTCTACAAAACCCACTCGGGCAGTAGTCAGAACACAGGTATTTTATTTTGTTTTCTGTAGTGTTCCTTTTTTAAGTTAATCAAACAATGGCAAGTTCACAGCCAAAAAAGGAATGGTTGTATGTGTCACTATTAATGTGTGTTCATTCATAGAAATCCATGCTGCCCCCGATTGGTTGCGCTTTGCTTTGGTTAGTGATGGAACATTATAATCCGTCTAGTGTTGGATATTCGGCGCGTCTCAGCTGACCGAGCATTATGTCCGCCTGCTCTGGGATTAGCACTTCATACTATAGTAAATATCCTCCTGTATTCTGAATTAATGGGTAAGAGTCAGTATGTCGAAAGTGGCAATGTTAGTCAGGCTGCAATGATTCAGACATGATGCTTGATTGCTGCAAGTTGCTATTCATTATGTATAATTCTATTACAGTCCTTGTGCTGTCCGTGAAGCTTCTCTTAATCAGCATTCTGCCAGCACTATAGGAGCTGAAACGTTTTTTTTTTTTTTTAATCCCCTCCCTACGTGTTTTTTCCCGTTATTGCCCAATAACTTTGTCTTCCCTAAATGAAAGTTTTTCCTGTGACATCGCTATATACTGTTTCAGACAGAAGAGCAGTTGTAAATACATTGCACTCTTTTATCGATAATAAACTTAAGCTCATTTGGTTAAAAAGTGACTTATTTAATGAAATATAAATCTGTTAAAATAAAGTGAAGTTTTTCAAAATCCCTGAAAGTTTTAGATCAAGTGATTGCACATTCTTAACTCCCTTGAGTTAGAATTTAGGCATATTTGTACTTATATTTTAGATGATTTTTTTTTCTTTAATCTATTCACAGGTTGTGTGCAGTCAGCCTGAAGAATACAATCGGCTACGTATTATTTGCAATGGCACAAATGAAGGTCCTCTAATGAGGAGCCCAGGTCGTCACGACAGAAGCCGGGCCCCAAACTTGCCAACCACCGCTGATGTTGAAGCCTGTTTATCATTAACAAATTATGAGACTGAACCCATGGATCGCAACGCTAACTTCAGTTTCAGGAACACTTTAGAAGGTAATTTTTAGTTGTTTTTTTTTTTTGCGTAGCAAGACATTAAGCTGTCAGACATGAGCTTGTTGGTGATTGTGTAAGGAGATGCCTATATTCCCTCTTGAAGACATCAGTCCTAGGCCCCCTCCTCTTCTCTTTGTATACTACCCCTATTGGACAAACAATCAGTAGATTTGGTTTCCAGTACCATCTCTATGCTGACGACACCCAATTATACACTTCTTCTCCTGTTATCACGCCTGCCTTTTTAGAAAACACCAGTGATTGTCTTACCACTGTCTCTAAGGGCAGTCCCACACGTCCAGATAACTCCGGTACCAGAAACAATCGGTACCGGAATTATCCGTGTCTGTGTGCCCCTACGTTTCTGGTGTACATCAGTGTGGCACACGTGTGCCGCCCATGTGCCCACTGGGTACCACACACACCATGCTGGGTACCACACGAACCAGCATCTGGTGCTGAATCCGCGATTCATATCTTCCCTGCAGCAGCGTTTGCTGCATAGAAGATATGAATAATAGTGTTTAAAAGAAAGATCTATCTGTCCCCCGCCCTTCCACCCCCTATGCGCCCCCCCACTGTTCTGAAAATACTCACCCGCCTCCCACGCAGTGTCCTGTCCTGGCAGCACCTTCTACTGTATGCGGTCACATGGGGCCACTCATTTACAGTCATGAATAGGCAGCTCCACCCCTATGGGCAAACGCTGCTGCAGGGAAGATATGAATTGCGGATTCAGCACCATGTGGGGGGGACAGCGCTTACTGGAGCGCTGTCTCCTGCACGCCACACGGAGAACGTCCGTGTGAGGTACTTGTTTTACACGGACCCATTGACTTTAATGGGTCCGTGTAATACGTGCGCTCCCATGAACACTGACATGTCTCCGTGTTTGGCACACGGAGACACGGTCCACAAAAAATCAATGACCTCTGCACAGATGCATTGATTTTATGTGTCTACGTGTGTCAGTGGCTCCAGTACGTGAGGAAACTGTCACCTCACATACCGGAGCCACTGACGTGTGAAACCGGCCTAACATCATGTCTTCCCTCTATCTGACACTGAGCCTGTCAAAAACTGAACTCCTTGTGTTCTCTCCCTCTACTAACCTACCTTTGCCCGACATTGCCATCTCCATGTGTGGTTCCACCATTACTCCAAAGCAACATGCCCGCTGCCTTGGGGGTCATCCTTGATACCGAGCTTTCATTCACCCCCCACATCCGATCACTGGCTCGCTCTTCTTATCTGCATCTCAGACATTTCTAGAATTCACCCTTTTCTTACTTTCGACTCTGCAAAAACTCTTACTGTTTCACTTATTCATTCTCGTCTGGACTATTGTAACTCTCTACTAATCGGCCTCCCTCTTACCAAACTCTCCCCGCTCCAATCTGTCCTGAATGCTGCAGCTAGGATCATATTCCTCACCAACCGTTACACCGATGCCTCTACCTTGTGCCAGTCATTACACTGGCTACCCATCCACTCCAGAATCCAGTACAAAACTACTACCCTCATCCACAAAGCACTCCATGGCTCAGCACCACCCTACATCTCCTCTCTGGTCTCAGTCTACCACCCTACTCGTGCCCTCCGCTCCGCTAATGACCTCAGGTTAGCATCCTCAATCAGAACCTCCCACTCCCGTCTCCAAGACTTTACACGTGCTGTGCCGATTTTTTTGGGATTAATCGTATTAACCTAGGTAGTGCATTCCAATCCCCACAGTTTTAAGCGTGCTTTAAAAACTCATTTGTTCAGATTGGCCTACCGCCTCAATGCATTAACCTAACTGTCCCTGTGTGGCCTATTAAAAAATAAATAAAAAATAAATAAAAATAAAATAAAACATCAGGTTCCTCGCATCATGTTCTCATAAACTTTATGCAGTTAATGGCACTCTGTGTCTGTACTGCTACATACTTAGGCAGTTAACTGGTTCATGCAGCTTTACATGAACACCCGAGCCTTATATTATGGCTGGTCCAAATAATTAAAGCAATTGTTACCATCCACCTCTCGTGTCTCCCGTTTTCCTCATAGTTTGTAAGCTTGCGAGCAGGGCCCTCATTCCTCCTGGTATCTGTTTTGAACTGTGATTTCTGTTATGCTGTAATGTCTATTGTCTGTACAAGTCCCCTCTATAATTTGTAAAGCGCTGCGGAATATGTTGGCACTATATAAATAAAATTATTTGTGTAGAATATCATGTGTGATGGTGATGTGGTGTATTGTAATGTTTTGCACTATACTGTTCGGAAGAAGAGTTCTGCCCAGCAACAGACAGTAGGGTAAGACCTAGTTAAGTGTTGGGGACTAGCCCAGAGAGGGAGGGACTATGTAACTGGATCTGAAAGAACCTTCTGGTAGGGAGTCAGACATGTACTAGCATCCAGCCAGAACAGAGGTTTGGTCTGAGTGCTCAGCAAGGACGTGTGCAGTGGGTGTTCTGTGGCAAAAGACAAAGGAGATTGGGACAGAGATGGCATGATCCTGAGGAACAGACAGTTAGTCATGGGAAGGACAGTGCCAGCTCAGAAGACTGACTTGAGAGCAGAGTGACCAACTAAGAAGGGTCCGGAGAAGTTACAACTAGCAGCACAGCTCCAAGTAGCTAACAGCTCTTAAAAGTAATGTTTCAAGTCGAAATAGAACTTGAATGTCAAGGGTGGGAGTTCCTGACATGTCAGAGCTTGAAGCAGAGTCCGGCCATTTTTACAAACCTTCTCCTCTACGAGAAGATTCAGGTGCAGAACTGCAGGAAGAGGAAATTATTTTCCTGGACTGTACTGTGGTGTTAAGCTGGGAGGTGGTGAAGGAAATGAGATCCGTGGAGGCAGGAATGTGTGAGGCCGAGGAAGTAACAAGGGATTGTATTGTATTGAGATGCTCTGTATTAATGAGGACACGTACGAGAAGTTGTGTACCCGCTATTCTGTGTACATGGTTGTCACATAATGTTTGCAGCTTCGTTTAAGAACTGGTGGTCTCCTTTCTTGAACTGGTTAACATATGGTCCTGGCAAATAAGCATCATCAGTTACATGTGTCTGGCATGGGCATAACGCCCCCACAGCACAACTCCCTACACCCAGCAAGGACCACCACCTTCACGTAATGTGCCAGGGCACGAGAGCTCGCTCGCCCACTGCTACTGCGCCATGTTAGTTGCATCGTCGACACTCCTGCAGCCCTTTCTCTGTCATAATGTTAAACTCTTGCATGGCTGTCACCTGTGTGAACAGGAGCATGTAAATAAAATTGTGATGTAATTAAACTATTTTACTCGCAAGATGGGCAGATTATAATTTATATTTTGATTCTTGCCCCAGACTCCAAGTCCTTAAATACATACTGCACCCAAGCATTGTGGACTTTGTGGCTTGTGCTCCTCTCCAGGTCTCCATCTAACCATTAGATGACCAGATGTTGGGCAAAGCGGAAAATTAGACTCAGAGATTACCTTACTCCAGTCCTCTATGGTCCAAACCTTATGGTCTTTGGCAAACTTCAGCCTGGCTCTCCTTTGCTTCTCATTGATGATGGGCTTTTTTCTAGCTTTACAAGACTTGAGCCCTTGCTCTAGGAGCCTGTTACAAAATGTTCTTGCCGTGCACTTCACACCATTTGCCATTACTTTTGTAGGTCACTTGATGTCATCCTGCGTTTGCTGAGTGACATTCGAATAAGATGACTGCCATCCCGGTTAGTGGGGAGTCGTTTTTGCCCTCTGCCGGTCTGTAGCTTTGTTGTCCCCAATGTCTGCTGCTTGACCTTGTTGTAATGGACTGCCATATTAGAAATTTTAAGGATGGAAGCAACATGACACACACCGTGTCTCTCTGCTAGTAAAGCCAGAATTGAGCCCTTCTTTTCCTCACTCAAAACTTTTCTTTTCAACTCCTTTGGCACGGTTAAGTTATTTTTTCATTCCTATTACTTTTGGGATATTACTATCACTTGTTTTGCCATCCACCTTGTCCTATTGCAAGATGATTGTGAAGACCACAGCAGGGTTTTTTATACTTTCCCTAATTAAATAAGATTTGGTTTAGGTGATCACCTAATCAGAAGCACATTAAGTAGAATGAGGTGTACTTTATACTGAGGATTCTTTGGGCTGTGTCTTTGGGCTCCTACGAGTCATCATCTAACACTAAATTAAATAAAAAGGCCCATGTATTTGGAACCCTACAACAGATTCGAAGGAGGGGTGAAAAAAATGTATATATCTCTATTCTCCTCAAGATTGCATCTCACCACCTGTGCACTTAACCCGATCCCTTCCCACTTCATCCCAAACCTTGCCACAGTCTTCATCCCAACCCTAACCCATCTCTTCAACCTATCACTAACAACTGGTGTTTTCCCCTCAAGCTTTAAACATGCCTCAATCACACCTATACTCAAAGCCCTCCCTTGACCCATCCTCTGTATCGAGCTATCGCCCTATATCACTTCTCCCCTATGCCTCAAAACTACTAGAACAACACGTCCATCTTGAACTGTACTTCCATCTATCTTCCTGCTCCCTCTTTGACCGCTTACAATCTGGCTTCCGGTCACACCACTCCACTGAAAGTGCCCTAACTAAGGTCACCAATGACCTATTAACCGCCAAGAGTAGCAACACTACTCTATCCTCCTACTCCTGGACCTGTCCTCTGCCTTTGACACAGTGGACCATTCCCTATTACTACAGACCCTCTCATCCCTTGGCATCACAGACTTGGCCCTATCCTGGATCATACCTAACTGACCGAACATTCAGCGTCTCCCTATCACACACCACCTCCTAACCTCGTCACCTATCTGTCGGAGTCCCGCAAGGCTCAGTTCTAGGGACCCTGCTCTTCTCCATTTACACCTTTGGCCTGGGACAGCTCATATTATCTCACGGTTTTCAGTATCCTCTCTATGCTGATGACACGCAGATCTACGTCTCTGGACCAGATATCACCTCCCTACTAACCAGAATCCCTCAATGTCTATCCGCTATTCCATCCTTCTTCTCCGCTAGATTTCTAAAACTTAACATGGACAAAACAGAATTCATTGTCTTTCCCCTATTTTCCCCGTCTCATGCGACCCCCCCCCCAACGAACCTATCCATTACAGTAAACAGCTGCCTACTCTCCCCAGTCCCACAAGCTCGCTGTCTCGGAGTAATCCTTGACACTGACCTCTCCTTCAAACCGCATATCCAAGCCCTTTCCACTACCTGCCACCTTCAACTCAAAAATATTTCACGAATACGAACATTCATCAACCAAGAATTTGCAAAAACCCTAGTCCATGCCCTCATCATCTCTCGCCTTTACTACTGTAACCTCCTGCTCTGTGGCCTCCCCTCTAACACTCTCGCACCCATCCAATCTATTCTAAACTCTGCTGCCCGACTAATCCACCTTACCCCCCGCTATTCCCCGGCCTCTCCCCTCTGTCAATCCCTTCACTGGCTCCCCATTACCCAGAGACTCCAGTACAAAAGCCTAACCATGACATACAAAGCCATCCACACCCTGCCTCCTCCATACATCTGTGACCTCGTCTCCCGGTACTTTCCTGCACGCAACCTCCGATCCTCACAAGATCTCCTTCTCTACTCCCCTCTTATCTCCTCTTCACACAATCGCTTACAAGATTTCTCTCGCGTATCACCCCTACTCTGGAACCCTCTACCACAACACATCAGACTCTCGCCTACCATCGAAACCTTCAAAAAGAACCTGAAGACCCACCTCTTCCGACAAACCTACAACCTGCAGTAGCCACTGATCGACCAAACTGCTGCATGACCAGCTCTACCCTCACCTACTGTATCCTCACCCATCCCTTGTAGATTGTGAGCCCTCGCGGCCAGGGTCCTCTCTCCTCCTGTACCAGTTATGACTTGTATTGTTTAAGATTATTGTGAAAATAGGAGAAAGAATCCAGCTTCCAAAAATATCAAAATTTATTGAAGATAAAATCCAAAATCCAAAAACATGGTTCACATGAGAGAGAGTAGCAGCATGCTACGCGTTTCGAACAATAAGTTCTTTTTCAAAGCTTGAAGTGCTTTGAAAAAGAACTTATTGTTCGAAACGCGTAGCATGCTGCTACTCTCTCTCCTGTGAACCATGTTTTTGGATTTTGGATTTTATCTTCAATAAATTTTGATATTTTTGGAAGCTGGATTCTTTCTCCTATTTTCACCATTGTTTCACGTGAAGACTGCACGTTATCCGGGCTTCCCCACAACAAATGCCTAGTAGGTGAGCTGGTTTTTCACTATTTTTTTTCTTCTGTTAAGATTATTGTGCTTGTTTTCATTATGTATACCCCTCCTCACATGTAAAGCGCCATGGAATAAATGGATGGATATATATATGTGTGTATGTGTGTATGTGTGTATGTGTGTATGTGTGTATGTGTGTATGTGTGTATGTGTGTATGTGTGTATGTGTGTATGTGTGTATGTGTGTATGTGTGTATGTGTGTATGTGTGTATGTGTGTATGTGTGTATGTGTGTATGTGTGTATGTGTGTGTGTGTGTGTGTATGTGTGTGTGTGTATGTGTGTGTATGTGTGTGTGTGTGTGTGTGTATATATATATATATATATATAGTATATTTTATAATTAATTGGGGGGGTACAGCAGGGGAATAAAACTGGAATTGGTCTTCACTTTAATTTGTTCCTTTTGTAATTAACTTAACTTTACTGAGTTTCAGCTTTTTTTTTTTGCTTCTTTTTTTTTTTTTTTGTTTAGCATAGGTTTTAAAGATCATTAAAAAAAATTGTGCCCTTTAGCCTAAAAAGGCGCGCGCGCGCACGCACGCACGCACGCACGCACGCACGCACGCACGCACGCACGCACGCACGCACGCACGCACGCACGCACGCACACACACACACACACACACACACACACACACACACACACACACACACACACACACACACACACACACAATAATTTGCACCCACATATCAAACATTGAGTCCTTCTCCACCAGAAATAAAAACAATGAGAAGGGGGTGAAACACTCCCTGAAAATAAAAATCGGGACCATTGCTTATAGTGGGCTTACGATTCCACTATAACCACTGGCCAGGAATCTCCGACCTACAGCAATCCAATCCTACTACCACTTTGATCAATGTCCGGTGGCTTTAGGACACTCGGGCTTGCACTTTCAAAACTGCAGGTGGAGGTGATTGACCCCCAACACTTTACACCCAAATAATATCTGACCGTATATTTGAAAATAAAAAATAAAGTCTTGTCTTTAATTTTTTTTTTTCTTTAATATTTCTCTCCCTGTATTTTAGGTTTTGCAAATCCTCGGACATCAATTGCAAACAGCTCGCAGAGTAACATGCACAATTCCCTGCACGTCTATCTGAATGGCTCCATGTCCTCGGTTCAGGGATCCGCTAATGACCCCATTTTTGTTCTTCATCACGCCTTCGTTGACAGGTGAGTCTTCAGATGATACAACATCATAAATAACAATTTGCTGATGTACCGGGCTCCGTCAAGACAAACACTTGGTCAAACTGTAGAATTTTCACATTGGAAAATGAAAAAGGATAAAAAAAAAAAAAAAAAGTAGGAGAAATTTTCTCATTTCTTGTTACTTTGAGATTTTGTGATCATATGGTGGTCGTTCTGGGATCTAAAATGCCACACGCCACCACGAGTAGAAGACTCCACCAGCTATAACCAGACGAAAGGTTAAAATGCCTAATGCTGTCCCAAAAACTGTATGCACTAGTAATACTAATCAGGATCACCTGTGGCATTGATGGTCCATTTTGGTTATCCACCATTTGGACAGGTCCACTTCCTCTAAGCCCTAAATGCCAGTCTATGATTGTCCCTGAATGTTTTATCATAGTTAAACCTACAGCCAGGTCTCTAAGATTCCTCTGTCCTCCTACAGAGCAGTCAATAGAAATTGCTTTCTGCCCTACTTGGTCAGTAAGGAAGCAGAGCATGGCATTTTAGCCGAGAAGATCCATTCTAGAAAGTAAGAACATTCCATTGGCAGCAGCCAGAAGGGGAAGGAGACTGATTCTGACCAGAGATTCCTGAGATTAGCAGCTATTAATAACAACATTAATGTTCAGGCGTTTTTCCCTTTTTATTAATCTAAAAAAATAATAATTATGGTAGCGAAGCATTGTGGCCCTCTACCCTGCATCTTAGATGTGTAAGCCTCAGACTGTTTTAGGCCTGCAGATTAAAAGCACAGAGTGCACAGACATCGTCAGCAGTGTGGCAGAGTTGGTGATGACATAGTTGTATTGCGCCTGCTGTGCACATGGTTTCCCTTTTGGACCCACTACCAACTATGCACTTGCAGCATGTCACGTCTGCTATAGGGTAGCAAGTAGTGATCGAATATACTCGTTGCCTGGGTTTTCCCGAGCACGCTTGGGTGGTCTCCGAGTATTTGTGAGGCAACCCCCACATGTACTCTGATTTACAGCTACTAGCCAGGCTGAGTACGTGTGGGGGTTGCCTGGTTGCTAGGGAATCCCCACATGTAATCAAGCTGGCTAGTAGCTGTAAATCATTCTGCTGCGGCGATGAAAATGAAATCTCTGAACTCTAACAAATACTCGGAGACCACCCGAGTGGTCGGGGAAAACTCCAACTCTACTTTGCCATCAATGGCTACTAAGAATGGGAAATATGCAGGCTTTAATGAGCCAGGTGAGGAAATTAAGGAGGGACATTGGGTTTGTCTGTGGTTTTTGTTGTCCAGGTATTTCTTGGAACAGACCCGCTCCAAAAAACCTCTCAACGTGCCCTCTGTGGACATACTATTCCTAATTAAAGGAGCTAGTTGAAATGGAAGACTGACTTGGGGAGGATGGGGGTAATGGGCTTCTGGGCGCACAACAGTGGACTACTCTATGCAGGCACAAAGCTGCGATACTTTCTAGGGTGCACAAAAGATGGCATTATTGCTAATGAGGGACTAATAGATGTGTTACTACTGTGTGTAGACTGCGTATTATTACTGTTTGGAGCATTTAGATGAGAAAAAGTGAGGGCTGAGCCAAAGATGTCTTTGTGACAAATCCTATGAGAAGTTGTGGCTGGTAGAACTTATCATTGTGGTCTGGGATCCTGAAGGATTAGACATGAGTGCTCCACGTAGGAGTCCACGTGCTTTGTAGCTGTTAAGAACACACCTGAGAAAATGAAGTTGTACCCTGTGTAGTTGACCTTTTTATGAAGCAACAGAACAACCATAGCAGCTCAACGTTGCTGAACACCGATGTAGATTAAGTGGCTTAACCCCTTAGTGACAGAGCCAATTTGGTACTTAATGACCGAGCCAATTTTTACAATTCTGACCACTGTCACTTTAAGAGGTTACAACTCTGGAACGCTTTATCGGATCCCGCTGATTCTGAGATTGTTTTTTCGTGACATATTGTACTTCAAGTCAGTGGTAACATTTCTTCGATATTACTTGCGATTATTTATGAAAAAAACGGAAATATGGTGAAAATTTTGCAATTTTCAAACTTTGTATTTTTATGCCCTTAAATCAGAGAGATATGTCACGAAAAATAGTTAATAAATAACATTTCCCACATGTGTACTTTACATCAGCACAATTTTGGAAACAAAATATTTTTTTTTGTTAGGGAGTTATAAGGGTTAAAAGTTGAACAGCAAATTCTCATTTTTACAACACCATGTTTTTTTTAGGGACTACATCACTTTTGAAGTCATTTTGAGGGGTCTATATGATAGAAAATAACCAAGTGTGACACCAATCTAAAAACTGCACCCCTCAAGCTGCTCAAAACCACATTGAAGAAGTCTATTAACCCTTTACATACTTCACAGGAACTGAAACAATGTGGAAGAAAAAAATGAACATTTAACTTTTTTTCGCAAACATTTTACTTCAGAACCATTTTTTTTAATTTTCACAAGTGTAAAAACAGAAATATAACCACAAATTTTGTTGTGCAATTTCTCCTGAGTACGCCGATACCCCATATGTGGAGGTAAACCACTGTTTGGGCGCACCGCAGAGCTTGGAAGTGAAGGAGCACCATTTGACTGTTTCAATGCAGAATTTGCTGGAATTGAGATCGGACGCCATGTCGCTTTTGGAGAGCCCCTAATGTGCCTAAACAGTGGAAACCCCCCACAAGTGACACCATTTTGGAAACTAGCCCCTTAAGGAACTTATCTACATGTGTGGTGAGCACTTTAAACCCCCAGGTGCTTCACAGAAGTTTATAACGTAGAGCCGTGAAAATAAAAAAATCACATTTTTTTCTACAAAAATGATCTTTTTGCCTCCAAATTTTTTTTTTTACCAAGGGTAACAGGAGAAAATGGACCCCAGAAGTTGTTGTACAATTTGTCTTGAGTACGCTGACACCCCATATGTGGGGGTAAACCACTGTTTGGGCGCATGGCTGAGCTTGGAAGCAAAGGAGCGCCATTTGACTTTTCAATGCAAAATTGACTGGAATTGAGATCGGACGCCATGTCGCGTTTGGAGAGCCCCTGATGTGCCTAAACAGTAGAAACCCCCAACAAGTGACCCCATTTTGGAAAATAGACCCCCCCCACGGAACTTATCTAGATATGTGGTGAGAACTTTGAATGCCCAAGTGCTTCACAGAAGTTTATAATGCAGAGTAGTGAAAATAAAAAATATATTTTTTTTTTAACAAAAAAGATTTTGTAGCCCCCAAGTTTTTATTTTCACAAGGGTAACAAGAGAAATTGGACCCCAAAAGTTGTTGTCCAATTTGTCCTGAGTATGCTGGTACCCCATATGTGGGGGTAAACCACTGTTTGGGCACACGGCAGAGCTTGGAAGAGAAGGAGCGCCATTTTGGAATTCAGACTTTGATAGAATTGTCTGTGGGTGTTATGTTGCGTTTGCAGAGCCCCTGATCTACTTAAACAGTAGAAACCCCCCACAAGTGACCGAATTTTGGAAACTAGACCCCCTAAGGAACTTATCTAGATATGTGGTGAGAACTTTGAATGCTCAAGTGCTTCACAGAAGTTTATAATGCAGAGTAGTGAAAATAAAAAAAATATTTTTTTTTTTCCCACAAAAAAGATTTTTAGCCCCCAAGTTTTTATTTTCACAAGGGTAACAGGAGAAATTGGACCCCAAAAGTTGTTGTCCAATTTATCCCGAGTACGCTGATGCCCCATATGTGGGGGTAAACCACTGTTTGGTCGCATGGCAGAGCTCAGAAGGGAGGGAGCACCATTTGACTTTTTTAGCGCAAAATTGGCTGTCGTGTTTGGAGACCCCCTGATGTACCTAAACAGTGGAAACCCCCAAATTATAACTCCAACCCTAACTCCAACACACCCCTAACCCTAATCTCAACCCGATCCATAATCCTAATCACAACCCTAACGATAATCACAACCCTAACCCCAAAACAGCCCTAATCTCAACCCTAACCTTAACCCTAATCAAAACCCTAAATCCAACACACCCCCAACCCTAATCCCAACCCTAATCCAAACCCTAACCCTAACTCTAACCATAACTTTAGCCCCAACCCTAACCATAATTTTAGCCCCTAACCCTACTTTCACACTTGCGTCGTGTGGCATCCGTCGCAATCCGTTGTTTTGAACAAAAAACGGATCCTGCAAATGTGCCCACAGGATGCCTTTTTTGCCCATAGACTTGTATTACCGACGGATGGCCACATGTCGCGTCCATCGTGCACTGGATCCGTTGTGTTTTGGCGGACCGTCGTCACAAAAAAAGTTCAATGTAACCTTTTTTTTGTACGTCGTGTCCGCCATTTCCGCGCATGCGTGGCCATAACTCTGCCCCCTCCTCCCCAGGACATAGACTGGGCAGCGGATGCGTTGAAAAACTGCATCCGCTGCCCACGTTGTGCACAGTTTTCACAACGTGCGTCAGTACGTCGGGCCGATGCATTGCGACCGCCCCATACTGACACAAGTGTGAAAGAAGCCTAAGGCTACTTTCACACTAGCGTCGTACTCGGCCCATCGCAGTGTGTCGGGCCGACGTACCGACGCTAGCGTTGTAAGCGCCACACAACGGGTGCAGCGGATGCTGTTTTTTCAACGCATCCGCTGCCCCATTGTGAGGTGTGGGGAGGCGGGGGCGAAGTTCCGGCCGCGCATGCGCGGTCGGAAATGGCGGACACGTCGCACAAAAAAGTTACATGTAGCTTTTTTTGTGCCGATGGTCCGCCAAAGCACGACGCATCCGTCGCACGACAGATGCGACGTGTGGCAATCCGTCGCAATGCTTCGCTAATGCAAGTCAATGGAGAAAACGCATCCTGCAAGCACTTTTGCAGGATGTGTTTTTTTTTCTCCAACGACGCATTGCGACGGAAGCCAAAAAAACGCTAGTGTGAAAGTAGCCTAACCCTAAATTTAGCCCCAACTCGTCTCTCCTGCCGGCCGGCAGATGGCAGCAGATGGCGGGCGCACTGTGCATGCGCCCGCCATTTTCTTTACCGAGGAAAAAGCCAGCCGGCAGGAGGAGACGCAGGAGGACCCAGGGACACCGGGTGAGTATGATAGGGTCCCCGAATCCCCCTATTTCTCTGTCCTCTGAAGTGCGATCACATCAGAGAACAGAGAATTACAGATCCCCTTTTTTTTTTTTTTTTTTTGCGGTCGCCGGTAAACTGTTAATTACCGGTGATCGCAAAACAGGGGTCGGTGCAATCACCCCCGGCAGCCGAGACCCTAAAGATCTTCCGGGTGCCGGGCGGCGGGCGCACTGCGCATGCGCCCACCATTTTTTCCCCGGAAAAAAGATGGCGGCGCCCATCGGGAGCCACGAGGAGCACCGGGGGAGATAGGTGAGTATTGGGGGCCATCGGGGACCCTATTTCTCTGTCCTCCGATGTGCGATCACATCGGAGGACAGAGAAATTAAATGGCAAATCACGTTTTTTTTTTTTAGTTGTAGTTGCGACCGCCGGTAAACGGTTAATTACCGGCGATCGCAACTTGGGGGTCGGTAAAAAACCCCCGAATCATGTTCTCTGGGGTCTCTGCTACCCTCGGCAACCGAGACCCCAGAGAAAATCCGACTCTGGGGGGCGCTATTCACTTTTTTCACAGCGCCGTTAATTAACGGCGCTGTGGTTTAAGTACCCTTAGCGGCCGCCGTTAAAAGGCGAATCAGCGGTCGTTAAGGGGTTTAGAAGTTTTGGGGCTATCACTTTAAGAGACTTCATATGCTTGTTAGTTACAACACTCATGAGGTATAGAATCTTTGCAGTTTTAATACATATATATTGTGGCAGAGCTGTCTAACGTAACAGAACTTGCCAAAAAAGTAAAACTCTAATCAATGGCGTGTTGTGTGTTTGTTTTTGTTTTTATTATCTTGGTCTCTTCCCTAAAAAAAAAAAAAAAAAAAAAAAAAAAAACTCAACAGGTAACTTTTCTCAATCACTCCCTGGTCCTAGCCTTTTTATAGCCTTCATTTTTTCATTTCAAAATCTTTAGGGCCCTTCATGTCAAGGGAATCTTGTCAGCTGATTTTTTTGCTACCTCATCTGAGACCAGCATGAAGTAGGCAAAAAAGACCCTGAGTGCTAAGGGTACTTTCACACTAGCGTTTTTTGAAATCCGTCGCAATGCGTCGTTTTGCCGAAAAAACGCATCCTGCAAAAGTGTTTGCAGGATGCGTTTTTTCCCCATAGCCTAATATTAGACGACGCATTGCGACGGATTTACACACGTCACACCCGTCGTGCGACGGGTGCGTCGTGCAGTGGCGGACCGTCGGGACCAAAAAACGTTACATGTAACGTTTTTTGCTCCCGACGGTCCGCTTTTTCCGACCGCGCATGCGTGGCCGGAACTCCGCCCCCACCTCCACGCACTTCCCCGCACCTCACAATGGGGCAGCGGATGCGCTGGAAAAATGCATCCGCTGCCCCCGTTGTGCGGCGGAGACAGCGCTAGCGTCGGGGACCTCGGCCCGACGCACCGCGACGGGCCGAGCCCGACGCTAGTGTGAAAGTAGCCTAAGATGTATCACTTTGTGTCACAGCTGCTGCACCCAGTAAAGTATGAGGTTTTAAATCTGGAAATGCAGCAGAGCTGAGAAAGCTAGCCCCACCCACACCAGTCTCTGTATATAGAGAATCCAGAGAATGATAATCGCCAGGTAATAAAAGCTTCACTATAAGTAAACAGAACACTGCCTGACATGTGACACATCGATGAAATGCTTTAACCCCTACATCATGCTGAAGGGTCAAAGATTAGGGTAACGGTACCCCTAAAGTACCTCACCCCACCCCCCCTTCCTACGCCACCGATAGGGTGGGTAATGAGCTCTGATGACAAGTTTCATCAGAGTTGTTACCTTTTTCAGCAGAAAATGCCAGCAAAAGTAAAACAAGGAAACTTTTAGGGATCTGACTTAACAGGGAGTGCAGTCTCAATCATTTTTTGCAGACTATTTACACAATACGGAGGGAAAATGGCAATATTAATCCCTGACGTCTCATATTTTTTAATGTCGAACCTAAGGATAGTTATGGAGGCAGGTGGGGATGGAGTTTGACCTAACACAGTGACATTGTAGTCAGCCCAGAGTCATCTCATCTGCTCACACGGAGGTGGATACTGAGGACGAAAAGCACAACAAAGGCTAGTAGCCACACAACCTTCATCCTGTCTCTCCTATGTGGATGGGATGAGAATGGGAATGAGGAGGAGAAGGAGTCGTCATCATGGTGGAGACAGGGAAGTGTTGGCTGTATGGAGGTTGGCACATATGGCCGACTTTGTGCCGCTGCCTTTCCCGTGTACCTTCTAAAATGGTACTATTCCAGAAGGCCAAAATATGTCGAAAAAAAAATCTTTTCAGACAACCCTAGCGGAAGGGGACAAGCTTCCTCACGAAGGCGTGGGCCAATTACATGACACCATCCCAGCATCCAGGGCCTAATTACTGGGTATTTTTGCAAAGGAGGGAAAAGTTTTTAAAGATTGTCAAGCAATACCTGGCCAACCAAACAGCGTACTCCCTAATTTTGCTGCAACTTTCAACTATTGGGTCTCAAAGCTGGACACCTGGCATGAGCTGTCCCTCTCTGCCTTGGAGGTGGTGTGCTGCTCTGCCACTAGCGTCTTGTCTGAGCGGATTTTTAGTGCGACTGGGGGGGGGGGGAAGGTCATAAGTCAGGCGCTTTCGCCTGTCAATAGAGAATGCAGACAGGCTCACTCTCATAAAAATGAACACTGCCTTGATTAGCCCACACTCTTCCACAAGACCAGATGACATCAGCACATAATGTTTGTAATATTCAATGTTTTAATGAAGCCTGCCATTTGTTGTTTTTTCAGGGGTTTATAGATGACCCTCCTAATTTGTCTGGCTTTGCACTTTCTGCACAGCCTTTGATGATATAACTACATCAACTACACTTTTCAAAATATTTCCATTCAAAATGTTATGGATTCAATAAGTAATCCATACAGTTTAAAATGGCTACTGTTGCATTACGGTGGTATGTAAAAACGTAGAAAAATAATTCCGGATTAGTTTGTCACATTTTTGTAGAAAAAAAAATTTGATATTTTGCTTGTTTCTTCCCATTTCTTACCCATACACTGTTTTGTGATTTATTTATTTATTTTTTTTTTTATACAAGACTCAAAAATGAAGACATTTTTTTTAGCTGGGCTATATTTCTCAGCCATACAGTATTGCGCATTCTTGGGTACATTTTAATAGCTATAGAAGCCTCCATAAGCTTGTTAAATTTTGACACACGTGGGCACACGTTACAGGTTTGATGCATGGTTTTTTGGGTTTTTTTTTTTCCGGGGATTTGTCACAAATCCTGATGCAAGCAAAGTGAACGAAAACCTGACATGTCATGCACATGTCTGAGTATTTTTGACTTGCAGATTTGGTGCAGAAAATAATCTGCAGCATGTCAATTCTCTGTGCCTTTTTGCCCTGCATTTTTCACCATTTGACTTCATGGAAATCAATCAAAAGACGCGTGTTTTTCATTCCAAGAGATGTAGAAATGGTGCAGAAATTTTACTAAGCATGTGCACATACCCTTATTGGTATTGTATTGCTCATCTATAAACTATTCTGTGGTCTGGAGTACATTTCTTTGGCATATAACCCTCAAAGATACAGGCACTAATTTTTGGCGGTTCTTGCTTCCTTCTTAAACATTTCCTTTTTTTAAATAATAAAAAAACCAAACAATTTGGGTATACTTAAAAAATATATATAACATTTGCCTTATATACAAGTCATTTTACAGGAAAAAATGTTTCTTTGCGTTTTACAGGAAAGAAATGCAGTTTTTTTTTTTGCGGTTTGGAATGTTTTATTGTCAGTCCTAGGGCTGGTTTCACATTTGCCTTTTTTGCCGCTGCGTTTTAGCGCAAAACGCATGCGTTTTTTTTTCTATATTTAACATTAAAAAACGCATGCGTTTTTTTTATTCGTTTTGCCGTGTTTGACGCATGCGTCTTTTCTATGCTTGCGTTTTGTTGCAGAAATGCAACATGTAGTAATTTCTAGAGGCGTTTTTTTGCTGCAAAAAATGCATGCGTTTTTTTTTTTTTTGCGGCAAAAAAAAGTATTGCTGTCTATGTAAACGCATGCGTTTTTAAGCACATGCGTTTGGTTGCGTCTTAATAGAAAAAAATAATACACACTGATAAGCCACCCCCCACCATCAAGGTGATAAAGAGATCCAAACCCTAACCCTAACCCTAGGGATCCTAACCCCAACCCTAGCTATTTCTATTTATAGTGGGTTTTCTAGATGATTTTGATGATTGGCAGCGGTCACACACTTCTCAGCATGCTTTTCAAAAACGCAACCGCAGGAAAAAACGCATGTAAACGCGTCAAAACGCCGCATTTTTTTTTACCGCATGAGAAAACGCATGTGTCTAAATAAACGCAGCGTTTGCACGCGTTTACATGCGTTTTTTTCAACACCTACATTTGCGTTTTAAACGCTGCGTTTTAAATGCAAATGTGAAACTAGCCTAAAAGAGGAATAAGTGTGTGAGCTCATTGTTCTCCGCAACAATTTGATAGTCAGTCAGATGTTTCCAGAGGTCTTCCCATGCTGTTCTCCTTCCATTCAGGCCTTTTCCATCTGTTTGAACACCTTCATTGCCGCCCCCCCCCCCCGACCTCGTTGTAGGGTCTGCCAGAAAAATTATAGGATTTCTCATTTACTTCCATTATTCTACTCGTTACTCGAAAAGAGCATGCGACATTTAGGAATTGCTCGGTTCGAGCAACGAGCACCCGAGCATTTTACTGCTCGATCATTCCTAACGATTAGGCCAGTTGTGATGAACTTTTCTTTGGGATATCTAATATTATAGAAACTTCTGGTGAATCTTTATACAACTGTATCTGTTTGGTGATTGGTGTTCCGGAGAGAATTAATTGTCCCTTTTTTAAAAAGGTAAAATACGGTATATTCTGTATGAGCCTTTCAAGCTGCCAGTTCCTACATGGGGAGCTCTTTGACAGTCTCTTCTGTTCCCCCGGAAAGCTCGGCTCGCCGGCAGAAACTTTCATGTGCTTGTTGGGATCAGACCATGTCGATCTAAGAACTGGCATGAAGCTGAACATTTTCCGCCGTACAGAAGTCTCTTCCATGTTTACATAATACATGTCCCCTGCTGATTTTTGCATGATCTGCTTCCTAACGCACGGCTCTCCACGGACTTGTATGGCGGCAGCTGACAAAATGTCACACCAGAGACACCACTTATAATGGGAATAGTTCCGTTCCCTTAAGAAGCTTTAATATAGGAAATAATGAGCACTTGGTAAAGAAATTGTTTTCCTTTTAGTGTTACATAGACCTCATTTCCAATTTCCTCTACTGGGAGCATTTTATTTCATTTGTACAGCAGAATTATGGTTCTAGGCTATAGACCGACCGGCAATGAGAACAGACTGAGCATATGTAGATTGCAATGGAGATACTGACTTCCAAAAAACTGGGAATATCACGGGGATGGCGGAGACGTATCAAAAAGCTTGTCGACTGTTACAAAATTTAATTTTGCACCCCACTAACCCCACACAGCCTATTTAAAAAAAAAAAAAAAAAAAAAAAAAGCCAAAATCTCTTCCTGTAAAAATCAAACAAGATTGGAATCGTACTAGAGCTGATCAAGTTGATTCTATGGAAATAGAATTTATGAAATTTGATGAACTGGTGAATTTGGGCATTTTAGCTGAATCAAAAATTGTTCAACACCATTGTTTCAGAAAACAGAAAATTCTATTGGTCAGGGGAAAACTTATGACTTCAGACGTGACTGTGTGAGATTCTCCATAAGTCCTGGCGACTATTGCATTGTATTGTCAATTTGGTAGGAACTAGAGGCCTGTATAAAAGCCGAGGCAGGGAATGCTTTTTTGTAGTGAATCTGGATAATGGGAAGAACTATACAGCTCAGCAATGTGGCAAGAAAACTTTTTTTTTTAAACGATTAATAAAAATTTCCATACGATGTACAGAATAAAAGTGAGAAACCGCTTTCATTGGTTTACCTATCGAAAAATGTTGTGGTCACTTTGACCTTTCCATAAGGTTTAGAAAGCTTGAAGTGTTAAATACAGTTTCTGTAAAATTCAAATCTTTGGGGAAAAAGTTGATGAATCTGACAATCAAGTTTCAAAAGAATCGCTGTTCTCTAATTTGTACAGTTGGGCATATGGGATACAAATGTCACCATACGTATAACCCATTTATTTCTGTAGTTACCTGCTCACCTCTCTCCTTCTCAGCTCTTAACCAAGGTGCTTTTTTCAGTCAGGGTTGAAAAACCTTTTTTTCCCCGTCTCCCATGACAGCACACCTGAGAGAGGGATCCGCCCAGTCGGGACAGGAAACCTACTGAAATAAGGGCAGTACCTCTCCCTCGCTTCAGTTGGGTTTCCTGTCCTGATGGGAACCCTTGTGCTGAAATCACGGTGGTATTGATTGAAGATCCACTTACCTGCTCCTGTCCCGGCACTGGAAGCGCAGGCAGGACGCCTGTATGTCGGCCTTCAGGAGACGGTAGCGCCGTTCGCAGATCCTGCGGGCTCTTGTGGAGCGCCCCCACACCGCCGCAGGGCCGAGGGGTACCCGGAGCCGGGCCTCTAGTTCTCAGTCTCGGGGTTGTCACGGTGGCTAGACCCGGTCCGTGGCCCTGTCCGTCAGTGGGGGACGTCCGGTGCAATAGGTGGTAGTAATGGTAGCGATGTAGCGGTGCAGTTGTGGGGTGTAAGTCGCGGTAAATAACGAGGACACCAGGTTGCAGTCTCTTTACCTCTTTACTGGAGATCTCTGAGTCCTCAGTCCGGAATACGGTTCACCAGGCTACGCAAGTCCGGCCGGTCCAATGGCACCTCCAGAGTTCTCCTCTCAGGTGGAAATCTGTGCCTTCCTTCTTAGCGCTATGTGTTGTAGTCCTTCCCTGCTGTGCTCACGGAAAGTGACCCCACAACGGTTGTGTCTGTTTCTTAAGTTCCCTCACAACTCGATTTGATGTTCCTCTGTAATCCACCCCTTCCCTGTATTCAGGTTGGAATGGCACCCGTTTGTCAGGTAGGCCTGGAGTTCTTCCGGGACCCTAGAGATGCCCCTCTCCCGCAATTGCCCCCCAAGACTTCATAGGCGATATGTGGTAGACAGCCAGCCTGAGACCGACTGCCCTGCCGCTGTTTGTAGTATGGCTTGAAGCTGTATTCTAATCCACTCCCTCGGCGTTCCGGCCACCGGTATTGCGCCTCAGCAAGGTGCTGCCTCTTTCAGCACAACCCCTGCTGGTATTCTCCTTCTGCTTGATCTCGTTTCTCACTCAGCACAATCTGTCTCGCTTCTAGTCCTTTCTTGAGTCCCGCCGCTTCCAGGAGCCTGCGCGGACCCGTTACGTTCTTTCAATGCCAAGCCTCTGCCAGGATCCCACCCCTGGCAGAGACCCTACAGTCTCTCCCTTCACAACACCCCCTGCCACAGGGTGTTGCTCCATTCAATCCCGTCAGCGTTCTCTCTCTAACTTCCTGCCTGACCCCCAGTTTACCCACTATGGTGGGGAGTGGCCTAATGAATAGCACCCTTAGCTCCCCCCGGAGGCCCAGCTGTGAAACATATTGGTGTCTGTGATACCTGATTGGAGGAACTCCTTCAGTGCCATCGAACGTACCATGGCTCCCCTTAGTGGCGGAGCCACAGTACTGCAACGACCAGGACTCTGGGGCGCTGCACTCCCCCCTGGTTAAACAGTACTCCGGGACTGGGAAGAAAAACAACAATACAGATTAGTAAAAAGACATACAATTTTGTTGAGTGTAAAACAATAAGTATACTTGAACAGGCTTCCCTTTATGGGAGGTGAGGACACTTTTAACGTTACAAACATAGTCAACATTATAAATTACAGGCTATACATAACTCCTGTTACCCAACCGGGTATTCTACCTAGTGCAAATTCTGGAACAATAAATTAACATTGCCTTAAGAAACACACACTCTTAGTTTACCAAAGGCCTTCCTATAATCACATTACAGGGTAAGGTAACTTCACATTCTCCTACTTTGAACCTGCAGGACCGCCTGTCCCTATGGCACCAGACCTACTGCCTCTCCTTTCTTTTACAGGACCGCCCTGTTCAGCCAGGGCCTACTGCCTTTCGCTACTATACATAGTATAGACATAACATTCCTTTCGTTTCAAGAACTCTGAGCCCGCTCTACTCGGCTCCTTTAAGGACTCACTCTCTAACCCCTACGGGTTCACTTTCTGTCCTTAGTAACAAAGTAACTTTCTATGGGGACGCAGGGTTTACCTTCTATCCTCACCTTCATCATTACTTCTTTACTTTCAGCTATGCAGATCTCTACATCTACCCCTACGGGCTCTCTGCACCTTTCAAAACATTATTCAGGTTTCACATTTCAAACAAATTGAACACATTTAACTTTTCATGGAAAACAGTTACATTCTTTTCAAGCATCATTATAGCTTTACTGTTCTGCAACAGTATCTCTCTCAAGTTCAATTCTTCACATCCCCTTTAAGAGGGGACCAAGTCTCTCTGAGGTAGCTCGTTCTCTCAGCCTACCAGTCCATGCAAAGGTTCCAGCATTGATATCTTCGCAAAGTGTCTTTGGCTAAAACCAGTAGGAAAAGTATCTTCGCAAAGTGTCTTTGGCTAAAACCAGTAGGAAAAGTATCTTCGCAAAGTGTCTTTGGCTAAAACCAGTAGGAAGCACCTTTAAGAAGGTGCAAACTATTTACAAAGGAAGTTCGAATCATGCACAGTCCATGATTACTGCAGTTTGTGTAACTTTAAAACTTGTATAAACTTCAGGAAAAGGAAAACAACCAAAGGGGATCCCGGGTCAACAGAGGGATCCATTAACCCTGGACAGGTTTAGCAGCAACTTAAAAGAACAAACAGTAACTATTTACATTTTCATGGTATCGAGGTTTATTCTTCTTCTGGTGGCTTGGGTTCCTGAACCCCGGCCACTGTAGCACGGACACCAGCGGCAAGCTCCGCAGGGACCACCTGGTCGCCTGCTGTCTGAATTTGAAGCCTAACTCTGTCGGCAAGTTCAGGAGCTGCTACAAAGCGTACAGTAGAAACAGTAACAAGGTCTGGCAGCCCTGGATTGACCACAGTTGGGGCCACAGGTGCCATTCTCTCAGACTCGTATCGCTGAACTTTCCGGGCACGCCATCCTTGTGTGTTCCAGTGACGGGTATACGTCACCTGATCCCCCTCCCGGAGTGGTTCACCTTCTCGATCACAGCAGGGAGTCTCCACATCGTAGCCGTCAACGAAGATGCCAGTAGGTAGACCCGACTCCCAAATGGAACCCCACCCCATCTTTGGGTGGAATGCCGCCACCGTCCCTCGCCTGACAGCATCCGTCCCATCATAGATCATTTTTTTGCCCTGCAGTTCCCGTTTTTCAACTTCAGTGCGCTGCCCCCAATGCTGGAGCACGCATTGTTTGTATTGGTCCCAGGTAAGTATCGCAATAGTGAGACCTTCCATTGGAATCCCATCCTGCTCGACCCAGGGAACATCCCATCGGAACATCACCCCTCCTGGGTCCATTTCTATGGGCTCTCCCCACCTGGTTGGCAATGGTGGTAACAACTTCCCCAACGCGCCGGGGGTGAGAACCGCCCGGTCGATTGTAAACGCGGGGTTACTGTTGTGGGGAGGATCGGTCGGGAGAGCAGAACCGTCCAGGGGAGTAGGGGCGCCGCCCATACCTGCGCCTGATGTGGTTCCACCGGCGTCGCTCTGGTCCGTTAACGAGGACGCTGGAGTCTGCTGCAGCCCGGACCGGGGCTCCTCCAATGGGATGCTCGGACTCCGCTCCGCTTGCTGTGGTTCCTCCTCCTCTAACTCCGAGGTCGGGATTGGTGGACGTAGCTTCGCTGTCGGATCCGCAGGCTTCCGGTCCATCTCCGGTGAAGAAAGGCAGGCCTGAACCGCTTCTTCCTCGCTCAGGCACTCGCCGTTCATCATCGCCACCTGATAGTCGCTGGCAGTGCATGCACCTAACTCCGCCATTTCTCTGAGGTCGGGCTTCTCCGTCACCAGCCTCTCGCCGTTGCATATCAAGGGGTGTTTCTCTTCTGCTTTGGGGCAGGTCATTCCTCTGCAGCCAGAAGTGCAGGGGGCGGTAGCCATTTCTCGCGCCACACTGGGAGTCTCCGCCCATAACACGCCCTCCTTCCCCTTGGGTGTAGCAATGGCGGCGCCTTTTGGCGGGAACTTTTGGCGGCTAATGGCGCAGCACAGTCTTACAATAAAGTACAGTCCAAGCACAACAAATCACAGTCTCTAGGCACACATGACCTGATTCTTCAGGCTTAAGTAGATCCTGTTCGTGACGCCAAGTCTGCGGCACCCCCACACCGCCGCAGGGCCGAGGGGTACCCGGAGCCGGGCCTCTAGTTCTCAGTCTCGGGGTTGTCACGGTGGCTAGACCTGGTCCGTGGCCCTGTCCGTCAGTGGGGGACGTCCGGTGCAATAGGTGGTAGTAATGGTAGCGATGTAGCGGTGCAGTTGTGGGGTGTAAGTCGCGGTAAATAACGAGGACACCAGGTTGCAGTCTCTTTACCTCTTTACTGGAGATCTCTGAGTCCTCAGTCCGGAATACGGTTCACCAGGCTACGCAAGTCCGGCCGGTCCAATGGCACCTCCAGAGTTCTCCTCTCAGGTGGAAATCTGTGCCTTCCTTCTTAGCGCTATGTGTTGTAGTCCTTCCCTGCTGTGCTCACGGAAAGTGACCCCACAACGGTTGTGTCTGTTTCTTAAGTTCCCTCACAACTCAATTTGATGTTCCTCTGTAATCCACCCCTTCCCTGTATTCAGGTTGGAATGGCACCCGTTTGTCAGGTAGGCCTGGAGTTCTTCCGGGACCCTAGTGACGCCCCTCTCCCGCAATTGCCCCCCAAGACTTCATAGGTGATATGTGGTAGACAGCCCGCCTGAGACCGACTGTCCTGCCGCTGTTTGGAGTATGGCTTGAAGCTGTATTCTAATCCACTCCCTCGGCGTTCCGGCCACCGGTATTGCGCCTCAGCAAGGTGCTGCCTCTTTCAGCACAACCCCTGCTGGTATTCTCCTTCTGCTTGATCTCGTTTCTCACTCAGCACAATCTGTCTCGCTTCTAGTCCTTTCTTGAGTCCCGCCGCTTCCAGGAGCCTGCGCGGACCCGTTACGTTCTTTCAATGCCAAGCCTCTGCCAGGATCCCACCCCTGGCAGAGACCCTACAGTCTCTCCCTTCACAACACCCCCTGCCACAGGGTGTTGCTCCGTTCAATCCCGTCAGCGTTCTCTCTCTAACTTCCTGCCTGACCCCCAGTTTACCCACTATGGTGGGGAGTGGCCTAATGAATAGCACCCTTAGCTCCCCCCGGAGGCCCAGCTGTGAAACATATTGGTGTCTGTGATACCTGATTGGAGGAACTCCTTCAGTGCCATCGAACGTACCATGGCTCCCCTTAGTGGCGGAGCCACAGTACTGCAACGACCAGGACTCTGGGGCGCTGCACTTGCGTACGTGCGGCCGTCGGTCCAGCACAGTCCGGACTCTTGGGGCCGTTCTGTGTCTGCCACGCCGCTCTCTCCCCCTCGGCTGGGTGACTTCCGGGCCCGCGGCTGACATTGCGCGCAAGGTACGCTGGGAATGGGCGTGCCTGCGTGACGTCAGACCGGCGCGCCGGATCCAAGATGGCGGCGCCCATGGAACGAACGCCGGAGACGTTACAGACTTCCCGGCGGTGTACAGAAGGGGGAGAGGAGCTCAATGGTTACCGGAAGAGGTGGGGAGCACTGAGGATGACCCTTTATTAAGGGTAAAGCAGCGCAGAATGTCACTCATTTCCATACAACTTTCCGGAGATGGAGGATCGTATGGAGCAACAGCAGCAGCCATTACAGCAGCAGCAGCAAGAGCCCTTATCAGGTGATGCACCTGCTCACCAACGTGCTAAGATGGATAGCCGCTTGAGTGGAAGGAGTGGCAATCATCCTGCCCGGACGTCTCAGGATTCTTCAACCTCCAGGAGGAACGTTCCCCGTGCTCCTAGTCCGCCTCGGAATCCGGTACCCTTTATGGTCAGTGGGTGGTGAGTGATCTACGTGAATGTCACCCTGGTGGTAATGGGCTACATTTTCTGTTTACTTGGCAGGCGCTGAGGAAGGCTAGTTCCAAGTCAAAGAATAAGGAATGTGCCCTCTGTAGAGTTCCGTTGGCAGTCCAGTGGCAGAAGAGTCTTTGTGTAGACTGCATCCAAAGGACTATCCAGGAAGAGACCCCTGACTTTGCCTCTAGTCTTAGAGCGATAATCAGAGCAGAAGTAGAAGGCTCTGTTAAAGCAGCCCTTAAGAAAAAGGGTAGTAGAGACCTAGAACCAGTTTCTGTTTCCGAGATTTGTCATTCTGATGAGGAATGTCAGGAAGAACCATTATCTCCCTGCTCCTCCTCCTCTAGGTCCTCTGGCTCCTCTTCAGATAGCGATATTGGAGGATGTACGTGCTTTCTAACCGAGAACACGGACAAGCTAGTAAAAGCCGTTAGAGCTTCAATGGGCCTAAAAGATGAGAAAGCGGCCAAATCCCTGGAGGACATTATGTTTGGGGGTTTAGAGGAAAAGCGAAAGCGTACCTTTCCAGTTAACTCCAAAGTAAAAGTTCTTATAGAGAAGGAATGGAGGAAGCCGGAGAAATCGGGTAATCTGCCCTCGGCTTCTAAAAGACGTTACCCCTTTGAGGAGAAAGATTCGGAAACATGGGATAAGGTTCCAAAAATCGATGGTGCAGTAGCTAAATCTTCTAAAAAGTTATCCCTTCCCTTAGAAGACTCTGGCGTGTTAAGGGATCCCTTAGACAAGAAAGCGGATGGGTTCCTAAGACACACCTGGGAAGCAACCGCAGGGGGTTTAAAACCGGCAATTGCAGGGACCTGTGTCGCGCGTTCCCTTATTGTCTGGTTACAGCAGATAGAGGAGCAGTTGAAATCTAAAGCTCCAAGGGATGAAATTTTAACCAATGTGACTATGGCTAAAGGAGCGGCAGCCTTTATAGCAGATTCTTCGGCAGACTCCGTAAGGCTGGCGGCTAGAGCAGCAAGTTTATCCAATGCGGCTAGACGTGCTCTCTGGTTGAAGGGGTGCCCGGGCAACTTACCCTCAAAGAATAGACTTTGTTCTATACCGTGTGATGGCCATTTCCTCTTTGGTAAAAAATTAGAAGACATCTTAGAGAAAGCCGGAGATAGGAAAAAGGGTTTTCCTCGCTTTCCAGTGGACTTTAGAAAACCTTATTTTGGGAGGGGAAAATTTAGTAGGGGCTGCCCCCCGGGAGATATAAGGAATTGGGACTCCAGAGACAAAAGGGGATCTGGATATATGTTTAAAGGTCCCTCGACATCTGCAAAAAAGCCCTCCCAATGACGCCAGGCCAGAGGTGGGGGGAAGGCTTTCATCTTTTTTCCCAGCCTGGGTAAACATCTCCCCCAGTCATTGGACTCTGAAAGTAGTCAAAGACGGCCTAAAAATAGATTTTGTTTATCCACCGCGACAGACTTTTGTTTCAACACCCCAAAGGAAAACCCCGGAAGAGCAGCTAGCCTTGGAAACAGAGGTATTAGAGCTGGTATCAAAACGAGTTCTGGTAGAAGTCCCGAGGAAGAGCGGGGAAAAGGGTTTTTATTCCCCTCTTTTTTTATACGAAAACCGGACGGGTCTCTAAGAACCATTGTCAATTTAAAAAATCTCAACCAGTCGGTAGTAAACTGCTCCTTCAAGATGGAGTCTGTGAATACAGCGATAAAACTCTTGTTCCCACAGTGTTTCATGGCAGCTATTGATTTAAAAGATGCCTACTACCACATCCCAATCCATCGGGACTTCCAGAAATTTCTAAGAGTAGCAGTTTTTGTCCAGGGTTGTCTCAGACACTATCAGTACGCTGCCCTCCCATTCGGCCTGTCAATAGTGCCAAGAATATTTACCAAGCTAATGTCAGAGGTAGTGTTGAGCATTACGATACCGCAAGTATCGGAATTCTGATACAGAGTTCCGATATTTTTGTGGTATCGGAATCGGAAGTTCCCAGTGTATGGTTCCCAGGGTCTGGAGGAGAGGAGACTCTCCTTCAGGCTCTGGGATCCATATTCATGTAAAAAATAAAGAATTAAAATAAAAAATATGGATATACTCACCCGTCCGGCGGCCCCTGGACCTTACCGATTGTAACCGGCAGCCTCCGTTCCTAAGAATGAGGAGTTTAGGACCCTCGATGACGTCGCGGCTTGTGATTGGTCGCATGAGCGGTCACATGAGCGGCACGCGACCAATCACAAGCCATGACATCATAGAGGGTCCTAAACTCCTCATTCTTAGGAACGGAGGCTGCCGGTTACAATCGGTAAGGTCCAGGGGCCGCCGGACGGGTGAGTATATTCATATTTCTCTAGTCACCTTCCACGACGGCATATGGAGGTTGTCTTTTTGCCCTAATGGGGAACAGGAAACACAAGAGAGGTTAAAAGCACCTCCCACCTCCCATTCACCAGTGTCTTTCCTGTTCCCCATGGGACAGGGAGAGTTTCCATATGCTGTAGTGGCCGGTGGCTACAGTCATTTTACAGGTCTTACCTGTATTTCAGCCGGGCAGCTGGGGTCGCCTTGTGCCTCTCCGTGGGCTGCTCCCGTCGTCCTGCTTGCCAGGTACCTCGGGACCCTTCCCGGCCTTCCTGCGCCCCCGTGAGGGTAAAGCAGGCCGGGATCCCCAGCCGGGATCCTCTCCGTAGCTTCCCGGCTTCCTCCCTCCATGCTGCTTGGTCGGCGTTCCGGAAGTGACGTCGGCGGTCGCGCGTGCGTCACTTCCGGTTTTCATATCACCCTGAAGCTGGCTCTTCCGGGTTCCGCCGGCGGCGGTGTCAGTGCAATGGCGTCCCACACGTGGATCCTGGAGGAGGAGGAGGGGAAAATCTACCGCTGGGACAGGTGCTAGGAGAGTTACTCCATAAAAGCCTGCTGAACCACCACTGAGGTAAGACTATAATCTCTTCAGTATGGACGGTTCTTTATGCCCTGCAACTGCAGAGCCCAGCACTGCCCCTGCTACTGTGAGTATGCAGGGTCTGGATCCAGGAGGTAGTTTTTATCTTAGGGGTAGCTCCTCATTCTTCTCTCCCTCTCTGTTTCAGGGAGAAAAATCTGCCCCTAGAGCTACTATTAGGAAGAAGTGTCCGGTCTGTTCTGCAAAGCTCCCTCATACCTGGGATAAAAAACTCTGCCAGCCATACACTGACAGGATAGTTAAAGCAGAGCAACCATCTCTTCTAGATGAGATACGCTCTCTTGTTAAACAGGAGGTACAATCTTCCTTAGCAGCCTTCACTCCTCCACCCCCACCTCCGCCGCCACATTCCCCAGCTAAGAAGAGGAAGATTCAGGTCATAGAGTCGAATTCGGATTCTGACCACTCTTTTTCTTCATCTGCTGGCTGGGAAGATCCAGCATCTCCTAGGGCTGAGGTCAGGAAATACCTCTTCTCTTCGGATTATATTGAGGACCTGGTGTCTGCTGTTCGTAACACCATGGGGCTTGAGGAGGAACCTGTACCTCAGTCCATACAGGATCATATGTTTGGTGGGCTTAAATCGGAGAAAAAGGCAGGGTTCCCCGTTCATGCTAATGTGCTTAATATGATTGAGCAAGAGTGGGATCTCCCTGAGAAGCGCCTTAATATGTCTTCCGAGATGAAACACAGATTTCCTCTAGAAGGCGACCTTGTTAAACTTGACATTCCCAAGGTGGATGTGCAGGTGGCCAGAGTCGCCAAAAGAACAGCACTCCCCTTTGAGGATGTGTCGCAGTTAAAAGACCCTATGGACAGGAAGATTGAGAGTCTCCTAAAGAAATCCTGGGAGTCATCTTCTTCTGTTCTCAAGGCTAATATTGCCTCTACATGTGTTGCGAGGACCCTTTCCTGCTGGCTGGAGAAGTTAGAATCACACATTTCTCAGGGTACCTCCAGAAGTGAGATGTTGGATTCCCTCCCTATCTTACATAAGGCTACTGGGTTTCTGGCGGATGCTTCTCTGGAATCCGTTAGAATTGCTGCCAGATCTTTAGTGCTCTCTAACTCTGCCAGAAGAGCCCTCTGGCTTAAATTATGGAGTGGTGACGTCACATCTAAGGCCAAGTTATGTGCCATCCCTTTTAAGGGAGACTATGTGTTTGGTCCAGCTTTAGACGACATTCTGGATAAAGCGACCGACAAGAAAAAGGCGCTCCCGGAGCAAAAACAACCAAGAAAACGGTTTTTTCGTGCCCCACTGTCTCAACCTTCTCAGCCGAGGGGTAAAGGCAAGACCGGCAGGTGGAGCTATGCTAAAGGCAGAGGGAAAAATATCTTCGTCCCGCAACAACAACAGCAGCAACAACAGTCATTTCAGCAAGATAAACAATGACTCCGACCCAGTGGGGGGAAGACTCTCAAATTTTGTGGATCAGTGGGAAAACATCACCAGCTCCCACTGGGTCCTCAATGTTATCAAGGAGGGCCTATTGATAGTTAACTTCTCCCCCCCCCTCAGGGTCTAAAGGTTACCACCCCCTCAATGAGGGATCACAAACTGCTAACATTGGGTCTCAGAGACCTTTTAAGATCAAATGTGATCTCTCCAGTTCCACAATCAGAATGGGGTCAGGGACACTACTCCCGCTTATTCATGGTACCAAAGCCATCAGGGGAAGTACGTATCATCATAAATCTAAAAGGTCTGAATCAACATGTAAAATATCGAAGATTCAAGATGGAGTCTGTAAAATCAGCCATTCCTTTAATACATCAACACGCCTTTATGGCGACAATCGACCTGAAAGATGCGTATTTTCATATCCCTATTCACCCGAGACATACAAAATATCTCAGATTTGCGATTCAGGGGAATCATCAGGTGGAGCACTATCAGTTCAGAGTCCTCCCCTTCGGCATCTCATCAGCTCCGAGAGTGTTCTCCAAAGTGATGGCGGAAGTCGTGTCATTCATTCGGAGATAAGGAGTTTGTATAGTGCCGTATCTGGACGATCTGCTGATAGTGGCTCCCACCAAAATGACCCTGGTATCTCATGTATCAACCACATTAGAGATATTGAAGTCTCTGGGTTGGATACTGAACATAAAGAAATCCCAGCTTCAACCCTCAAGAACCAGAAGGTTTTTGGGAGTAATTCTGGACTCGGAAAAGCAGATGTCCTTCCTTCCAGAAGATCACAGACTACCATTAGTAGTAAAGGTCAAGAAATACAGGGAGATGAGATCTCCCACACTCCGGGAAGGAATGTCACTATTAGGCTCAATGACGGCCTGTATTCAGTCGGTGGCTTGGGCTCAAGCCCACTCAAGAATTCTCCAGACTCATTTGCTAAGCAATTGGGATGGTCATCCTGGCTCTTTAAACAAGAGGATTCACACTCCAGGTCGAGTGAAAGCATCCCTAACATGGTGGATGAAGTCCGAAAACCTTTGCAGGGGTGTGAGTTGGATTCAATTCCCGTTAACCACGATCAAAACAGATGCCAGCAAGAGAGGCTGGGGAGCCATGGTAAATCATGTGCCTTATCAGGGTCTTTGGGACCCGTCAATCAGAGAGAGATCGTCAAACTTCCGAGAACTCAAGGCTGTGGAAGAAGCTCTCCTTGCAACAAATCATCAACTCTCTGGACAACATGTCCAGATATACTCGGACAACATGACCACGGTGGCTCACATCAAACATCAGGGCAGTACAAGATTCACCAGTCTAAAAAATATCTCTGCCCGAATCTTTACCTGGGCCGAGAAACACCTACTGTCCCTGACGGCAACTCACCTAAAAGGTACTGCCAATTTTCAGACAGATTATTTGAGCCGACAGGATATTCATCCAGGCGAATGGAGTCTGGATCGGCAAACTTTCAACTTACTGGTAAACAGATGGGGTCTCCCGGAGGTCGACCTCTTTGCTTCCCACCAGAACGCGAAAGTAGAAATATTTTTTTCCCTGGATACAAGAGGAAATCCCAGAGCAATAGACGCCTTGGTTCAAGATTGGCAATTTCATCTGGCATATGCTTTTCCGCCCATTCCGATTCTTGCAAAAGTGCTACGGAAGATTCGGATAGAAAAGACTCCAACTATTTTGGTTGCTCCATTTTGGCCCAAGAGAAGTTGGTTCAACCTGATTATTCAACTTCAGGTGGACGGACCGATAATGTTACCGATGAAGGCCAATCTCCTTTCCCAGGGCCCAGTTCTTCACTCAGATCCTCAGAGGTGGAATTTAGCGGCGTGGTTTCTGAAGCCAATGTACTAAGAGCAAAAGGGCTATCAAACCCTGTTATAGCTACTCTACAAAAATCCAGAAAACCGGTAACAAATGCTATTTATAATAAAATCTGGAAAAAAATTTCATCTTTTTGTCTGCCTAACCCTCCAGACCCTCTTAGGCCAGATATATCTAAGATATTGGACTTTTTACAAAGAGGCCTAGAAATCGGTCTGAAACCCAGTACTCTGAAGGTCCAGGTCTCTGCGCTTAGCTCCATCTTTGATCAAGATCTAGCAGGACATCGCTGGATTAAAAGGTTCATGACTAGTGTTGAGCGATACCGTCCGATACTTGAAAGTATCGGTATCGGAAAGTATCGGCCGATACCGGCAAAGTATCGGATCCAATCCGATACCGATACCCGATACCAATACAAGTCAATGGGACTCAGGTATCGGACGGTATTCCTGATGGTTCCCAGGGTCTGAAGGAGAGGAAACTCTCCTTCAGGCCCTGGGAACCATATTAATGTGTAAAAGAAAGAATTAAAATAAAAAATATTGCTATACTCACCTGTCCGACGCAGCCGGGACCTCAGCGAGGGAACCGGCAGCGTTGTTTGTTTAAAATTCGCGCTTTTACTTGGTTACGTGAGGTCCCGGCTTGTGATTGGTCAGGGCGGCCATGTTGCCGGGACGCGGACCAATCACAGCAAGCCGTGACGAAATTACGTCACGGCTTGCTGTGATTGGTCCGCGTCCCGGCAACATGGCCGCCATTAACCAATCACAAGCCGTGACGTCACGGGAGGCTGGACATGCGCGTATTTTGAAAAGCGCGCGTGTCCAGCCTCCAGTGACGTCCCGGCAACATGGCCGCCATTAACCAATCACAAGCCGTGACGTCACGGGAGGCTGGACATGCGCGTATTTTGAAAAGCGCGCGTGTCCAGCCTCCAGTGACGTCCCGGCAACATGGCCGCCATTAACCAATCACAAGCCGGGACGTCACGGGAGGCTGGACATGCGCGTATTTTGAAAAGCGCGCGTGTCCAGCCTCCAGTGACGTCCCGGCAACATGGCCGCCATTAACCAATCACAAGCCGGGACGTCACGGGAGGCTGGACATGCGCGTATTTTGAAAAGCGCGCGTGTCCAGCCTCCCGTGACGTCACGGCTTGTGATTGGTCCGCGTCCCGGCAACATGGCCGCCATTAACCAATCACAGCAAGCCGTGACGTAATTTCGTCACGGCTTGCTGTGATTGGTCCGCGTCCCGGCAACATGGCCGCCCTGACCAATCACAAGCCGGGACTTCACGTAACCAAGTAAAAGCGCGAAATTTAAACAAACAACGCTGCCGGTTCCCTCGCTGAGGTCCCGGCTGCGTCGGACAGGTGAGTATAGCGATATTTTTTATTTTAATTCTCTTTTTTACACATTATTACATTAATGTTGTTGCGATACCCGATACCCGATACCACAAAAGTATCGGATCTCGGTATCGGAAATTCCGATACAGCAAGTATCGGCCGATACCCGATACTTGCAGTATCGGAATGCTCAACACTATTCATGACCTCAGCAAACAGAATGAACCCTAGGAAGCAAGTTATAGTTCCTCCATGGGATCTTAATATTGTGCTTCAAGGCCTTACAGGTCCACCGTTCGAACCTTTGTCTACCTGTTCCCCACAGAATCTCGCCTACAAGACTATTTTCTTGGTAGCTATAACTTCAGCTAGAAGAGTGGGTGAATTACAGGCCCTATCAATAAGAGAACCTTATCTTCTGGTTAGAGAGGATTCAATAGTACTCCGTCTTGATCCTTCTTTCCTCCCAAAAGTGGTCTCTGAATTTCATCGTTCTCAAGAGATAGTGTTACCAACTTTTTGCAGTAATCCTGCAAACTCTGAGGAAAGAAAATTTAATACTCTTGATGTTAGACGTATCCTGCTACATTATTTGGATCAAACCAGTGCTCTTAGAGTTGATCACAACCTTTTTGTCCACTCTTCAGGACAAAATAAGGGGAAGAAGGTAGCCAAGAGTACCATCGCTACTTGGATTAAAAAAGCCATAACAGAAGCTTACCTTGCTCAAAATAAACTACCTCCAGTAGGAATCAAGGCCCATTCAACTAGATCTACGTCGGTCTCCTGGGCAGAGAGAGCAGGCGCAACTCCAGAGCAGATCTGCAGGGCAGCTACGTTGTCGTCACTCCATACCTTCTCCAAACATTATAGGTTGGATGTATTATCCAACAGAGATTTAGTCTTCGGCCGCAAGGTTCTTCAGGCCGTTGTCCCTCCCTAGTGCCAATTAGTTGGTATTCCTCCATATGCCGTCGTGGAAGGTGACTAGAGAAAATAGAATTATTCTTACCGTTAATTCGGTTTCTAGGAACCTTCCACGACGGCACTAATTTCCCACCCTCTATATATTTCCTGGATTAATTCTGGGACTCAGAAGGTAACCGGTGCTATGGTTTCAGTTATAAGTCACTGGTGAATGGGAGGTGGGAGGTGCTTTTAACCTCTCTTGTGTTTCCTGTTCCCCATTAGGGCAAAGAGACAACCTCCATATGCCGTCGTGGAAGGTTCCTAGAAACCGAATTAACGGTAAGAATTCTATTTTTTTATTTTAATTCTTTATTTTTTACATGAATATGGATCCCAGGGCCTGAAGGAGAGTTTCCTCTCCTTCAGACCCTGGGAACCATCCAGGATAGCTTCCGATACTTGTGTCCCATTGACTTGTACTGGTATCGGGTATCGGCGATATCCGATATTTTTCCGGTATCGGCCGATACTATCCGATACCGATACTTTTAAATATCAGAAGGTATCGCTCAACACTAGTCAGAGGTCATGTCCTTCTCCGCTCTTCGAACAGGGTTATAGTTCCATATCTAGACGACTTCCTGGTAATAGGGAACTAAGCGGCGCACTGCCTGTCTCAAAAGAGGTTACGGCGACGCTAGAGATGTTGGGGTGGAAAATAAATCTCGCCAAATCAAGGTTGACGCCAGAGCTAGTTCAGTCCTTTTTAGGCTTAGTTCTGGACTCCAGGCGTCAGCTTTGTCTCCTACCAGAAAACAAGCTGGTCAAAATTCAAAATCTTGTAGAGTCAGCGATTCAACACCTCGTAATGACATTGAGGAAGGCAATGTCCCTGTTGGGTTCTCTGACGTCCTGTATACCCGCAGTAAGATGGGCACAGTTCCATCTAAGACTGTTACAGTGGGAGGTCCTGTCAGCTCAAAAGTGATTAAAAGGGCATTTAGAGGGGAAGCTACGCCTTTCATTGGAGGTAACAGATTCCCTAGAATGGTGGGCCATAAGAGATCATTTGGCATCGGGGGTCCAGTGGATAACTGTGATAAAGCAGATCATCATCACCACAGACGCAAGCGGTACAGGATGGGGGGCGCATTTAGGAACTCTCTGTTCAGGGATCCTGGTCCCATCTAGAATCACAGCAGGCATCAAATTTAAGAGCGTTATGGGCTGTAGAGAGAGCTGTAAAACACTTCCTTCCCATCCTTCAGGGTCACCATACCAGAGTCATGTCAGACAATCGCGCAGTGGTTGCATATATCAACCACCAAGGGGGGACGAGATCCCCTTCCCTGATGAAGTCAGCATCTGTCCTCCTACAACTAGCAGAGCGCCACCTACTATCCCTCTCTGCTCTCCACATAAAGGGGGTCGAGAATACGAGAGCAGACTACCTAAGTCGCAACACACTGAGGCAGGGAGAGTGGTCATTGAGTCCCTGGGTGTTTCAACAGATAGTGCAGGCTTGGGGCTTACCTGTAATAGATTGGTTTGCCACTCTAAACAACAGGAAAGTAGAGAGTTTCTGTTCGTTAGACCCGAGGGAGAAACCTTTCGCGTTAGATGCTCTTCAAATTCAATGGAATTTCAGTCTCGCTTATGTGTTTCCACCGATAGCGATGATTCCAGCAGTAGTAAGAAAGATCAGAATGGAGCAGGCGAGAGTAATTTTGATTGCTCCATTTTGGCCGAAAAGACCTTGGTTTTCCCTCCTGAGACAGATGTCTATAACCGATCCATGGATTCGACCAGAGATTCCGGACCTGCTTACCCAGGGCCCAATATGCCACTCTCAGGTGAAGGGCTTCCATCTTGCAGCCTGGAATTTGAGAGGGCGTTACTGAGTAAACAGGGGTTTTCACCAGGGTTAAGGCCCCGTCTCACATAGCGAGATCGCTAGCGAGATCGCTGCTGAGTCACAAGTTTTGTGACGCAACAGCGACCTCAGTAGCGATCTCGCTATGTGTGACACGTACCAGCGATCAGGCCCCTGCTGTGAGATCGCTGGTCGTGTCGGAATGGCCTGGACCTTTTTTTGGTCGTTGAGGTCCCGCTGACATCGCTGAATCGGTGTGTGTGACACCGATCCAGCGATGCCTTCACTGGTAACCAGGGTAAACATCGGGTTACTAAGCGCAGGGCCGCGCTTAGTAACCCGATGTTTACCCTGGTTACCAGCGTAAATGTAAAAAAAAAAAAAAACAGTACATACTCACCATCTGATGTCCGTCAGGTCCCTTGCCGTCTGCTTCCTGCTCTGACTGAGTGCCGCCGTACAGTGAGAGCACAGCAGTGACGTCACCGCTCTGCTCTCACTGTACGGCGGCACTGTCAGAGCAGGAAGCAGATGGCAAGGGACCTGACGGACATCAGATGGTGAGTATGTACTGTTTGTTTTTTTTGGTAACCAGGGTAAACATTGGGTTACTAAGCGCGGCCCTGCGCTTAGTAACCTGATGTTTACCCTGGTTACCCGGGTGCTGCAGGGGGACTTCGGCATCGTTGAAGACAGTTTCAACGATGCCGAAGTCGTTCCCCTGATCGTTGGTCGCTGGAGAGAGCTGTCTGTGTGACAGCTCCCCAGCGACCACACAACGACTTACCAACGATCACGGCCAGGTCGTATCGCTGGTCGTGATCGTTGGTAAATCGCTATGCGAGACGGGGCCTTTAGTCTCCACCTTGTTGAAAAGTAGAAAACCAGTAACATCGAGAATTTATGGTAGAACATGGAAAAAGTTTCTGGATTTTTCAGGGCAACCTCTGGGAGACTAGGCTCCTGTAGGTACTATTTTAGAATTTTTACAAGCGGGTTTACAACTAGGGTTGGCAACTAGTGTTGAGCGATACCGTCCGATACTTGAAAGTATCGGCCGATACCGGCAAAGTATCGGATCCAATCCGATACCGATACCCGATACCAATACAAGTCAATGGGACTCAAGTATCGGACGGTATCCCTGATGGTTCCCAGGGTCTGAAGGAGAGGAAACTCTCCTTCAGGCCCTGGGATCCATATTAATGTGTAAAAGAGAGAATTAAAATAAGAAATATTGCTATACTCACCTCACCGAGGGAACCGGCAGCGTTCTTTGCTTAAAATTCACGCGTTTACTTCCTTACGTGAAGTCCCGGCTTGTGATTGGTCACTTGCCGCCCATGTGGCCGCGACGCGACCAATCACAGCAAGCCGTGACGTAATTTCAGGTCCTTCAGGATTTTAAAATTACGTTCTGGCTTGTGATTGGTCGCGTCGCGGTCACATGGGCGACGCGACCAATCACAAGCCGTGACGTCACGGGAGGCTGGACATGTGCGTATTTTAAAATGCGCGCGTGTCCTGCCTCCCGTGACGTCACGGCTTGTGATTGGTCGCGTCGCCCATGTGACCGCGACGCGACCAATCACAAGCCAGAACGTAATTTTAAAATCCTGAAGGACCTGAAATTACGTCACGGCTTGCTGTGATTGGTCGCGTCGCGGCCACATGGGTGGCACGCGACCAATCACAAGCCGGGACTTCACGTAAGGAAGTAAACGCGCGAATTTTAAGCAAAGAACGCTGCCGGTTCCCTCGGTGAGGTCCAGGCTGCGTCGGAGAGGTGAGTATAGCAATATTTTTTATTTTAATTCTCTCTTTTACACATTATTACATTAATGTTGTTTCGATACCGATACCCGATACCACAAAAGTATCGGATCTCGGTATCGGAATTCTGATACCCGCAAGTATCGGCCGATACCCGATACTTGCGGTATCGGAATGCTCAACACTATTGGCAACTAATACGCTCAAGGTACAGGTGTCGGCATTAGGAGCCTTGTATAATTGTAATCTAGCCTCCAATAGGTGGGTGTCCCGCTTTATTAAATCTTGTAGTAGGTCTAGACCAGTGGTAATTCAGAGGGTTCCTCCGTGGGATTTGAATCTGGTGTTAGACGCTCTAACCAAAAGTCCATTTGAACCTTTGCAGGAATCATCGGTAAAAATACTCACTCTTAAAACTGTGCTCCTGGTAGCGTTAGCATCAGCCCGTAGGGTGAGTGACTTGCAAGCCCTGTCTATCTCTCCTCCTTACATGCAAATATTTAATGACAGAGTAGTACTCAGACCAGATCCGGCATATCTTCCGAAAGTGGTACTTAAGTTCCATAGAAGTCAAGAGATTGTATTACCCTCTTTTTGTAATGATCCTAAGAACCCAGAGGAGGTGAAATTTCATACACTGGATGTAAGAAGAGCTATTTTGCAGTACATATCCTTGACTAGTCAGTGGAGGAAGGATCAATCCCTATTTGTAGCCTTCCAGGGTAGTAGAAAGGGATATGGGGTATCCAAGGGTACTATTGCTAGGTGGATTAGGGAGGCTATTTCCTTATCCTATGCTTCATGTGGCGCCCCGATCCCTGAAGGCATCAAGGCTCACTCCACCAGAGCTGTGGCTACTTCCTGGGCAGAAAAAGCAGAGGTATCAATAGATCAAATTTGTAAGGCCGCTACCTGGTCCTCTCCGTCTACCTTCTTTAGACACTACCGGCTAGACCTATCCTCCTCAACTGACCTTACCTTTGGTAGAAGGGTGCTACAAGCGGTGGTCCCTCCCTAGGGTGGTTCTTTCTCCAAAAATCTCTCAGGTGTGCTGTCATGGGAGACGGGAAAACATCAAGGTTACTTACCGGTAGCCGTTTTTTCCGGAGCCCATGACGGCACCTGTATATTCCCTCCCTTCTTTTTTCACCCTTTGGTGCACACTTTTTAGCTGGGTGTTTTTTGTTATTATTATGATGTGGTGGTGGATTGCCATGTGTACTAACCAAGGGGGCCTCTCATGCTCTGAAAACCAACTGAAGCGAGGGAGAGGTACCGCCCTTTTATTTCAGTAGGTTTCCTGTCCCAACTGGGGGGATCCCTCTCTCAGGTGTGCTGTCATGGGCTCCGGAAAAACCGGCTACCGGTAAGTAACCTTGGTGGGTTTTTTTTTTTTTTTATCGGGACAGCTTATCAAGAAATCCAACCAGAAAATATTTTTCACACCCTTTAGAAAACCATAAGAAATCATTGACTATAAGTGATATGTCTATAGCCCCT
The DNA here is from genome assembly GCF_051348905.1 of Ranitomeya variabilis. Lineage (NCBI taxonomy): Eukaryota > Metazoa > Chordata > Amphibia > Anura > Dendrobatidae > Ranitomeya > Ranitomeya variabilis. The sequence continues at coordinate 749,952,190 of NC_135234.1, read as the reverse complement.
AATTCTGATATGAAGAAATCTGATGTATTCACTGTAAACCTGAAAAATAATTATACTGTAGTTGAAATAATCTGTTTCTTTAACTTTATATAAGAAAAAAAAAAATTTTACAGACCAAGCAAAAAAAGTGCCCTATTTTTTATTTTTTTTTTAGACTGTCCTATCTATCAGTCCTTTAGAATCACAATTCCCTAGTATCGGCAGCTTCCAGAGCAGTTCCCCTAATCACAATTCTCCATTTCTTGATTTTTGTTCAAAAGCCCTGTCATATAGCAAATACAGCGATAACCGTTTAGATTTAGAACAAGCACTGACTGTTCTGGTCAGAAGCTCCATCACACAAATAGTCTGTCACTGAAGGAGCACCTGCCCCTTCCTCCCCAAAAATGAGCATGAAGTAATTATATGTACTATTTTGGTCCAAGTGTACACCCATAAAGTGATCTGCTTTGAAAGCTCATTCTCTCAAATTGGCCTATCTGTACATTGCCGGTATGTCCATGCACTCGGAGTATATCAACAGACCTCAATACACTTCTAGAATAATTTTAATGTGACTTCAAAGCTAAACTTCAGTGCTGTTAAATCGGATGACCATGCAGGTAGGGTCGTATCGATTACGGTTAAACCCGTGTGGGTGAGTGGCCTGCCAAAGCAAGCGCAAACTTCAACTGGATGTGCTTCCTCAGACCCACATTCAGCTGAAGTGTATTGCAGCGCAGTGGACCCAATGGGTCCATGTGCTGCAATACACGCTGCTGACCACCCTTGTCCCGCTCAATCTCCACCCATTTTGGCAGAACTGAAAAAAAGTGGCACAAGAATACCAAACTGCAAAAATGTTGTGCAATTCGGAGCTATGCAAAAAATGCTGTGACTTTTCTCAAAGTAATTTATACAAGAATTCTAGCACAATTCCTTTGAATCAGTTGTGTGTGTGTGTGTATATATTATATATATATATATATATATATATATATATATATATATATATATATATATATATATATATATTATAATATATAATTTCTCAGAAGATTACAATTAAAATGAGTGAAGTCTCTCAAGTGTTTAAACACGGAGGAGCAAAAGGAGAACTATATTTTGAACTTTTGACTTTCAGGCTCCATATGTCACCATCCACTACTGATTTGAACATGAGATTAGATTACTATCTTTTTATAGATAATCATCTTGACTATCTCATACATTAATTTGACTTGCAAGATTTTTGCATACTATTGGTCTCTCATACATTAATTTGACTTGCAAGAATTTTGCATACGATTAGTCATACAGATTCATGTTATGTCACTGCATTGTTACTGTGTTTTTGCTCCTAACAATCTATATTTTATTTTGCAAATCCACCTTTTGGCTTTCAACACTGCCTACCTCATTCTGGGCTGCTCTTGATCAGATTCAAGGTCTCTTCTAAAGGTACCTTCACACTAAGCGACTTTGCAGCGAGAACTATGACGATCCGTGACGTTGCAGCGTCCTGGATAGCGATCTCGTTGTGTTTGACACGCAGCAGCGATCTGGATGTCGCTGTGATATCGCTGGTCGGAGCTAGAAGTCCAGAACTTTATTTCGTCGCTGATCACCTGCTGTCATCGCTGGATCGGTGTGTGGGACACCGATCCATTGATGTGTTCACTTGTAACCTGGGTAAATATCGGGTTACTAAGCGCAGGGCCGCGCTTAGTAACCCGATATTTACCCTGGTTACCATTGTAAAAGTAAAAAAAAAACCACTACATACTCGCCTTCTGATGTCTGTCACTTCCCCGGCCGGCGGCTTCCCTGCACTGAATGTGCCGGCCGGCCGGCCGTAAAGCAGAGCACAGCGGTGACGTCACCGCTGCTGCCGGCGCAGACACATTCAGTGCAGGGAAGCCGCCGGCGGGGGACGTGACAGACATCAGAAGGTGAGTAATATGTTGGGGGGTTTTTTTTGTTTTTTTTTTTACTTTTACAATGGTAACCAGGGTAAATATCGCGTTACTAAGCGCGGCCCTGCACTTAGTAACCCGATGTTTACCCGGGTGCTGCAGGGGGACTTCGGCATCATTGAAGACAGTTTCAACTATGCCGAAGTCGTTCCCCTGATCATTGGTCGCTGGAGAGAGCTGTCTGTGTGACAGCTCCCCAGTGACCTAAACAGCGAAGCTGCAGCGATCGGCTCGTTGTCTATATCGCTGCAGCGTCGCTGAGTGTGATGGTACCTTTAATGTTCCCAAAATTGGTACATACTGCATACTGTGAGTATGTGCACAGGTATTTCTTCAACTCTACCCACATGTGTTTGGCCCCTACAGTCCCCAGACTTCAACCCAATCTAGCACCTCTACTTAATTGTCATTGAACCATTTTTGTTTTCTCCAATCTCAAAGTATGCTTCCAGTCATTGTCTTGCTGGAACACTGCCATCCTTTTCATAACCATAGTAGTAGAATACGAAGTAACTATCTAGTTTTATATAGATGTGTGTGTGTGTGTGTGTGTGTGTGTGTGTGTGTAATATCTCTGAATTGAGACCACCATCAATCCTGGACAAGTATCCAACGCGTTTGAGCTTTGAAAAAACAAACATATAATCAGGCTTCCTCCACAGAACTTGATAGTTCCTTCAATTTCTCGATCCATTGGCAACTTTTCCCTTGCTTCTTCCAGATCTATTTGCACCCATCGGAGCCTAGGCTATTGACATTTGTCTCATTGCTTCAAGTTGCCCGTTTCCAATCTTCTACTGTCCACTTTTCATACTTTTTTGCAAAGCTTCTTATGATGTTGTTAAGACTTCTCACTTTTTTTTTTTTCACGCCATCATTCCAAACTTGTATAATAGTGTTGAATTGACTTTTGTGATCTCACTATTTTATAAAGCACATGAAACCCCTCCATTGCCATGGTTGTCGAGCCAGAACTGATAAACCTTGTGATGAGCGATTTGATGACTCTGATATTTTGCCTGGACGTCCAACTCTTGGCCTTTGGATGGATGGACTTCATCTTGTGTTCTTCCAACTGTCATGGCACTTGCATGATGCAGTTTGGCAATTTTCTTGGCTGAGAGATCGCTATCAATGAGCTGGATGATGCAGTTTTGCTTTTCTTGGGAAATCTTCATGGCTGCTCCTAAGGTGGAAACTTCACACTAGACCTTAGAAATCATGGTCCCAGAGTCTGGAGGAAGAGTGGAGAGGCCACAATCCAAGCTGCTTGAGGTCTAGTGTGAAGTTTCCACAATCGGTGATGGTTTGGGGAGCCATGTCATCTGCTGGTGTAGGTCCACTGAGTTTTATTAAGACCAAAGTCAATGCAGCTGTCTACAGGAAATTTTAGAGGAATTCATGCTTCCCTCTACCAACAAGCTTTTTGGAGATGGAAATTTCATTCTCCAGCAGGACTTGGCACCTGTCCACACTGCCAAAAGTACCAATATCTGGTTTACAAACTACAGTATCACTGTGCTTGATTGGCAGCAAACTCGCCTGACCCTAACCCCATAGATAATCTATGGGGTATTGTAAAGAGGAAGATGAGACACCAGACCCAACAATGCAGACGAGCTGAAGGCTGCTATCAAAGCGACCTGGGCTTCCATAACCCCTCAGCAGTGCCACAGGCTGATCGCCTCCATGCCACGCCGCATTGATGCAGTAATTAATGCCAAAGGAGCCCCGACCAAGTATTGAGTGCATTTACTGAACATACATTTCAGTAGGCCAACATTTCGGATTTTAAAATAATTTTTTCAAGCTGGTGTTATAAAGTATTCTAATTTATCGAGATAATGACTGTTGGGTTTTCATTGGCTGTAAGCCATAAACATCAACATTAACAGAAATAAACACATGAAATAGATCACTGTTAGTAATGACTCTATATAATGAGTTTCACTTTTTTGTATTGTAGAACTGAAATTAACTTTTTGATATTCCAATTTTGAGATGCACCTGTAGATGTCATGCAGCATACTATGTGGATAGACGTGGCAACCCAGACAGTCGGCAAAAAGACTAGCAAGGAGAACAAGAGAAAAACGACCAAGTCTGGAATCAGAATGTTAGATTAAAATTATTTTTAGATCAGGAAGATGACAAATGTACAAGGCAAGGAAGCACGTGCAAAATTGTATACCAATATGTAGAAATCAAAAATATTCAAAAAGAAATCCATGCCTAGCAGTATTTACTGGTTCTACTTGTCATGGGATTTTTTTTTTTAAGAATATTTTTTATTTCTACATATTGAAGTACAATTTTGCACGTGCGCCCTTGAGTTGCTGTACGTTTATCTTCCTGATTCAAATAATTTTTATTTTTTTTAATATGACATTTTGTTTCCAGACTTTCAACAAACTTTATTAGGCATCCGAACCAGAACAGTAAACAGTAAAAAGTCGGGGTTTGATACCAAACACTAGGTGTCCGGTACGGATCATAAACTTTCAAGTTAAGGTTTGTTCATCCCTACACAACTATTCACTGTTTTATTAAAATGGCTTCCATAGAACAGCGTCGAATGTCCAATATGATGTTGTATTTCTCTTCCTCAGCATATTTGAGCAATGGCTTAGAAGACATCAGCCATCACAAGATGTTTACCCAGAAGCCAATGCACCTATTGGCCATAATCGTGGCTACTACATGGTTCCGTTCATCCCACTGTATGCCAATGTAGAGTTCTTTGCCCCAGCCAGAGACTTTGGATATGACTACGACTATCTAGCAGAAGCAGGTACTGTACTGAGATTTCTTTCTTGGGTAAATCTCTATAACATTGATTTGCTGTATAAATTTTAAGACTTTAGGTCAAATGTTTTATTTGTGTTTGGTCTTTGCAGCTTTATTAATGACAGTTGATGCCATATGACTGTAGAAACTTTTTTGGGGAGCAGAAAACAGCCATTTTTGGAGGGGGATTCTGAAAACTGAATTGTGCTTTTGCTTTAGTAAAATGCCTTCTTTTCTGCCCTAAATAAAATTCTTGTAAAAAAAAAATGTTGGTTGCCTGTAGTCACAAATTGCAGTCTAGAGGTCAACCCTCCAGTGGTGGCCACTGAGACAATTTGCACACTTTGCTGCCAAATACATTCACCTAGTTGTCCGGGAATATTTTTCAGTTGCAGTTGTCGCCTTCCTTACTTTTGCATGAATTTCGTCTAAGGGTGGTTCAGAAACTAGAAATTGTTGACCTACCTTCAGGATCATACCCAAAAAGCAAAAAGGACAGCGCCACAACGGACAGTGAAAAAGCAGCTTACGTTTTATTCTGCCTCCTGCGGCGACGTTTCGGTCAAGAGACCTTTATCATCTCTTGACAGAAACGTTGCCGCAGGAGGCAGAATAAAATGTAAGCTGCTTTTTCACTATCAGTTGTGGCGCTGTCCTTTTTTGCTTTTTGGGTATGGACTCTATATCTGGGATGGACCCCCTGGTGTTGACGTGCGCCCTCATGCCCATAGAGGCGTTGTATTTATAGGGTGTGGTTTAACTGCTCTTTTTTGGATTTTTCTTCATTCAGGATCAGTCATTAATATTAGGTCGTTATCTGACACCCGGGAATGCCACTGGTCAACTGTGTGCAACTTCTGTGGTGGCCTGATGCACCCGGTATATGGAACAGGCACCGCTTTGCATACTGTATGTACCTGTTGGATCCCCACCAAGTAATGGTGAAGACCTATAGTGTAGTCCTGGAAAGCCAATTTAGGCAAATTTCACATGGCTACGAGGCTCTTGCTTTCGGGTCAGATGACTCGCATTGTAGTTCATACACAAATCACTGATGTGTGAAACCAGGTTTAAAGGTACTACTCAAGATAGAAATATCACACAAGACACAAGACACAATATCGTGACGTGATGGGAAGACCATTGAATGGTTGCGATACGAATTGCAGGCTCTAGGTGTCGACATGTTGGCATTTGTATGTAATCAATTTAATGATCCAAAATCAATATGTGCTGACTATACTATATAATTCCATCAGTATCATCACAAAGCTAAAACAGCAATGAGACTGAAAAAGCACAACATACTCATAATATACAAAATAATTATTTTATAAAAATATATATATATATATATATATATATATATATATATATATATATATATATATATGTATATATATATATATATATATAATATTACACATGGACACGTTGGCATTTGTAGCAGAAACTTTGCCCAACAAAGGAAATCATGTAGGGTTTTTGTTTTCTTGATTGGATCCAATCATTTATCTCACAAATCTTTCTAGAATTTGTAGTCAAAACTAAAACAGATTACAGCTGTACACAATCATATTTTGATGGGCATGGTGTCCCTGAACATAAGATAATCACAATGTGTCCCTTTAGCAGGACTCCCAGCGATCAGCTGTAATCTATAAAAGAACTTGGCAGCAAGTGTTCAATTTTGCAACAGCACCAACACGGGGGAATTGGGTTTTACACAATATCCATTCGAAGGGCGGTCTATGAAATTCCGGGTTGGTCCTCCCAATAGAGATACTGTTGACAAGGGATGGGGGGACACCTATTTACTAAAGTCTCTACCAATGTATATTTAAAAAATGGGTTTTGTAACCAATTTTAAGTGACACCTTCAGCTCTTACATCTGCATATAGATTTTACTTTTTTTGTCTTTTTTTCGTTCAAGCTGAACAGATTTTAGCTGCTGGAGTATTTATTGTACAGTAAGCAGGTAGCATGCCTTGGAAAACTGCCGGAATTTTAATTAAACAATCTTAGCCTTGTGTATCGTTATAAAGCCTTTGCGAAATTTTAATGAAGCTTCTGTTGATGAAAACGCTCCAGCACATTTTCCTCTGGGTTAGAAGCTCTTAAGTTGATGGTGAAGAATCGCTTTGTGCCCATGAGGCTTAGGATCTTTCTCAAGAAGCTTCTCGCTATTTTTAATATACATTTTGCGTATTTATTTGGCATGTGCAGGTGGGGCAGCCCCGTATACCCAGGACAATGGTAATTACATCTATTTTATTCATGGCTAGTTTTATTAGGACCATTAATTCTATATAATGTTATAGGCTTCAAAGCAGATTCTGGATTTTACGTGTCCTTCATCTCCAATGAGGCTTGTTCTGCTGAATATCATTGCCGAGGTTCATTTTGCATGTGATTTGACGGGAAGAGACTCTTATCTCCCTTGAGCATTTCTACAAGGAGACTTGGCATCCCCATCTGAAAAACAAACACTCAAAGGCCAAGTGACTTGTCGTAGAAGGTGACCGCTGAGCCTCGGAATTGGAAACTTGACCATAACCTCTCATAAGCCTTAATTGTTCCCTTTTTTTTGGCCAATATTGGATTATCAATCCTTTTTTTCCTAATTGAAATCAGCCATAATCAAAAGTATCTACAATCTCTATTAGCAATGGCAAACTAAACACTTCATGTTCTCTATCAAACAGATATTTGTCTAAAGACTCAAGATATTTCAAGCAAAAACTATAGGAGAGCATGGTCTTATTGATGCCTTTTTCGAACCTATAAGCCAAATATGTCTAGGCATTCTCTCAAATCTCTTATTCTGTAACTGGTCATCTACTCCTTATCCGTTGGGTGGTTCCTGTTAATTGGCATTCTGTCAGCAATATAGATCTTGGAACTTCCTCTCACCTCTAAGATGGATCATACCTTCCATTGTTCAATGAAATGGCTTGTCTAACTGAAATGAAAGACTGCATCTCTGATACCAGTCTATGTAGACTGAAAGACAGGAGAGCAGGAGTGTAGAGGGGCAAAAACCAGGGCCCTGTAATGGGTCTCCAGAACATAGCAGTTGCAAGAGGCAAATTATATTAAATACAGTAGCATTCTTTTATTTCCAAAGATTTTGGGAAATCTTTTAGTATTGGCCATAGGCCTACTGCCTAATGGCATTTTGACCAGTTTTCCAAAAATCATGATTTGTATACATTCAATCGGTGGGCTCCAATTTTTGGAAAATTCTATAGATTTAGTTCCCAAAGGATCAAGAACTCCCACAAACACCTACCCTTGCACTGGGTTTTCTAAGTCCAATTCCATTTTCTGTCAGAGGAGCTGTCCCAGCAAAATTACCAAGACTACTTGGCAGGAGACACCTAGTCCTCTACTGATGATCTTCTGATTTAATTGTATTCAAGATACAACACACAGCCAAGTAAGTGACACTTCGCTGAAATCGGGTTCTCTGTCCCCAAACTATGCTTCGCTCAGATTAAATGACAAAAACCTGATGAGAGACTTTCTAGAAGGGTGGATTGTGGAGGTGCAGTTTTTGTAAATCCGAGAAGGATGTTGCAGTAGCCTTGGTGAGAGATAAGAGCATGTTCTAGAATTTGTAACTGGAGGTTGAAGAAACGGTTTACTGAAATGTTTAGAAAATGGAGGAGGTAAGAGCAAAATCAAAAGCTGCCACAAGGTAGTAGACTGAAGAACACTGGAACCATTTAAGATTTAATATCTGGAAATGGGGGTTGTATGAGATGGGGGAGAAGATGAATTCTGCTTCCATGTAGATACAAGGTTAGAAAAAAAACACTGGCTTTAGCTTCAATGCGAGGTAAAGGCAATTGATTGAATTCTCTTGACCCCAAATACCTTCAGTTTCCATGTGTCTACAATGGATTTCCTAGTAGTTTGTGTGTTAAGTGTGTCTTCGCCGTGCTCGAAAAATGTGAGTCCTCGTGGTTGCATGTCTTGTGGTTGTTCGACAGTTGTTCACATACAGGGATTGCCTAACAAGCAGTCTCTAGACGTGCAGCCGTGGGGACTCAAACATATTTTTCGAGCATGCCGAAGACCTCGATTAGCACCCGAGCATGCTCCAATAACCTTATCCTAGCACGTTTGCTGATCACCATTTCCTACCATCATTTTTTTTTTCTTGCGTAAATTAGAAAAATTTTAATTTTTAACCAAATTTTAGATGGACACCACGAAGAGTGATCGCATAGTGTATTAATGTTGCATACTTCGTTCATCATACATGTGATTTATTTGTGGACACAGTGTGTGGATTCGATCGATGGGGTTTGTGCTGATACAGACATCCAAACACTGATTCATTCATCTTATGGTGTATCAATAAGATATGATCTATGTGTACAACATGGAGTTCCCCTAGGTATTCAGCATCCTATTATGACCTTCTTGGGGGTCACTGATCTCGTGTAAACAAGGTGGTCAATAGGAGATGTTTGCATTATTGGACAGTACTGAAATAAGAAAGCGGCAACAAATGTATTAAAACTCCAGTGAGGATCAATACCGCGCATTAAACATGTCCCGATAATTCATTTATAAATTATTTCTAATCATCAATTCTATGACCCTAAAACTGATCACACTGGTTTATTAATATCACTCTTTGTAAAGACGACCTGTCGAAAGGCAACAATGATGGGTTATATTAATTCTATTTGTGATCTAGTTGTGTTCTGCTTGATTTGCTTCTTTCATTCCATTATGTACATACCCTTAGCGCATGTCCACACAAGATCTTTTTCAGGCGCATTCCACCTGAAGGTGCCGGAAAACAGACACAAAACAAAAAATGAACACCGCACACCAATATAAAGAAAATGCTGCTGTGCACATGTTCACCTTCCCGAACCTTCAGGATATCTGACCCCCTGTAGGTCCCAGGGGGGAGATATTAATGCCATATTTACTAGGCTATGAGCTTTTGATAGGAAACATGGCATATATATCGTTGTCCATCTGGCCGATTTATTAATTCGGCGCTGATGCACAGACCATACAGCTATGTAAGTAAATACGATAGGTTTGTCACAAAGCAAAATAATGTCTCCCATAACTATAGAACCTATGCCTGTCACAACAAAAACAATCTAACTGAACTTTGTTGCCTGTATCTGATATCACTGACCCGTGTTGCTTTTGAATACAGGAAGCCTTATTTCCACAGGCGCTAAGTGTCGCCTCCCAGTCTTTTCTATAGACAATGTCTGCTATCATCAGATAACCTGCTTCCATTACCTGTTAATAGCAGGGGGTTATATCTGGACAGGGGTCATGAATAGCTAGTGCTAGCTTTTTTTACATTTCCAAGTTATGATGAAGCCATGTTTCAATCCTTAATGAGGGTGACAAACCTGTTGATACTTTTACCGCTTCTTGCTTTCTGAACTTTAAAGGAGTTGAAGGAATCTACAAAAGACTGAACAAATGCACAGTAATATCAAAATTACTACTCCCTTGGGTATATTGTTTTTGGGTTGGTTTTTGTTGAGATTTTAAATATGCCATACTGTTTCAAAGATGAAGAAATTTTTTATTTAGTTCTAATGTTTAAGGCCTAGCAAGATGGCATGGCTTACAGGATCCTCTGGGGCGGATCTTTAGGCTGCTCCTCATTATTGCCCTAAGATCATCTCCCCCTTGTAAAGACCTTAAAAATGAGTACTTAATAAATAAACCCCATATCTTTGGAGCCACAAGGCAGATTTAAAAAGAGAGAACTGCAATTCTAAGGTGACCAAAGGGGGGGAAAAATTAGAGAAAAAAACTGTCCCCTTTTGACCTTGAGACAGGTTTTTTTTTTAAAGTTTTTATTTTTTATGTTAATGCTAATTTTAACAGCATCTTCTTCTTACTTTCAGACTCCATTTCAGATTTCTTGTTGCGTTATCTGGAAGAAGCCAGACAAATATGGCAGTGGCTCCTAGCGGCAGCCGTACTCGGAGGCCTCATTACGGCTGTGATTGCAACGATTGTGAGTTTGGCCTGCCGACGGAAACGGAGAGCGATCTCTGAGGAGACCCTGCCTCTCCTCATGGAGGCCGAAGATTATCAGAGCACTTATCAATCCAATCTATGATTTAGAGGAGCGACTTCTAAAAATCTCATAAGACCTTTTAAATGGGACTTTCATCATCCAAGAGTGTATAAAAAGTACACGGTCCATGGAACCAAGGGGATGTAACGCCCAAGGTGCAGGACACGTTACGACAACAGGATTTTAATATTAACCTCTTTTATCTTCGAAAGGGTTGTCCCTCTGCTTGTACAGTAAAGGGTTAATAATGTGCATTTTAGTATGTACATAGATATATTTTTCTGCCGAGTGCGACATGTCCCGCACACATCTATTATATGTACAAGACATATATATGTGAATTGTCATTTATTATCTGAATAATGCCCATAGTAAAAAAAGGGAGAAATCTACTTTGTGTATGTTGTTTTTTTTTTTTTTTTTTTTCTTTTTTGTTTTTTTTTGTCGGCTAGCCCTCAGTATTCCATTTTCGGCAGTACGGTAAAGCAATTTGGGGGGGTTTGCCACTGTCGTGCAAGAGCTGTTTTATTGATCGATCTAGGTTAAAATGATCGGGCCTTTACTATACTACATGGTGCCATGATAATATACAAACATGCTAATGTCACAGGCAGTAATCGTGCTCTATATTGGATGCTGTATGTAGGGGGAACTTTAGTCTCTACAAATATTAATAAATACCAATATCTTCATACCATAACCAGTAGCTATAATACAGTCCCTATGTAAAAAAAAAAAAAAGTAAAAATAAAATTTGCATATATTGAACACATCACCAATTTACTAAGTGCTATTGACATGAAATTCTGACCAGATGTCGGTAACAACCCATCCAATCTACACAGGCAAAGAAATAAAACCATAGATGTCCATAAATTAAGTTGTGAGAAATGACACCATGAAAAAAAAAGAAAGAGGTACAAAAAGCCATGGAAAGTCATGACACCAGCTGAAATTGATCAGTAATTTAGAAAGCGATTCTGCCACTTAGTGAAAACATCAGCTGGTTCAACAGATGACTTCTAAAAAAGGTGTCTCGTTACCAAGGTGCCACACAAATGTATCATGATGGGTAAATCCAGTGAGCTGTCTCAAGACCTTCGGAACCTTATTGTAGCAAACCTTCTGATGTAATTGACAGAAGAATTTCTAAACTACTGAAGGTTCCAGTGAGCAGTGTTGGGGCCATAATCTGGAAGTGGAAAGAACATTATTTCACTATAAACCGGCCATGACCATGTTCTCCCTGCAAGATTTCAGACAGGATGGAAAAGAATGATCAGAATTGTCAGAGCCAGGCACCACCTGTGGAGAGCTACAGAAAGATCTGGAATTAGCAGGTACAATTGTTTTAAAGAAAACAACTAATGCACTTAAACTACATGGCCTATATGCGTGTGCACTAGGCAAGACACAATTGCTAAACAAATAGCATGCTCAAGTGCATTATAAAGTTTGCTAAGCAACATTTAGACAAGCCTGTGAAATAATGGGAGAATACAGTCAGGTAAGATGCAATTAAAATTGAACTCTTCGGATGCCATAATACACAACTTGTTTGGCCAAAAGGCACAGCTTTAGACCCCAAAAACACCATACCACAGGTGAAGTCTGAAGTGCGGAACATCTATGTGTGGGGCTGTTTATAAGCATATGGCACTTTCAGGATTCATACAATTAAAGGAAGAATGAATGGACAAATAAATCAAGACCTTTTTGAGAAGTCTGCTGCCATCTACCAGGATGATGAAGGTGAAATCAGTGTGGATATTTCAGCAAGACGTTAATCCTAAATGCACTGCCGAGGAAACTCTCAATTGATGTTATAGAAGGAAAATAAAGCTGCTAGAATGGGTGCAGCCAATCACCAGACCTGAATCCAATAGAAAGTTTATGAAAGTAACTAAAGCTCATATTTCATAGAATGAGTAAATAGGACCTTCATGATGTGAAGATTTTGTGTGGCAGAATAGGCCAAAATCACACCTGAGCAATGTATGCGACTAGTTTCTCCATACAGGAGGTGTCTTGGAGCTGTCATCACCAACACAAGCTTTTGTACAAAGTATTAATTACATTTCAATAAGAGTGTTCAATTATTTTTTTCCTCTGTCTTTTCTCATTATTACTAGTGATGAGCAAGTGTACTTGTTGGTTTTCCAGAGCACGCTCGGGTGGTCTCCCGAGTATTTGCTAGTGTTCGGAGATTTAGTTTTCATCACCTCAGCTGAATGATTTACAGCTACTAGCCAGGCTGAGTACATGTGGGGGTTGCCTGGTTGTTAGAGAATCCTCACATGTAATCAAGCTGTCTAGTAGCTGTAAATCATTCAGCTGCGGCAAGGAAAACAAAATCTCCGATGTTGTGAAATTGGATTTTGGGCTCCCCCGGTGGCCACTGGTGGAATTGAACTTGTGTGCATCATCCCCTCTGTTCACCTGTTCCCATCAGGATGTGGGAGTCGCTATTTAACCTTGCTCCTCTGTCACTTCCATGCCGGTCAACATTGTAATCAGAAGCCTTTCTGTGCATGTTCCTGCTACCAGACAACTTCCAGCTAAGTCGGACTTTTGTCCTTGTTTGTTTTTTGCATTTTGTTCCAGTTCACAGCTGCAGTTTCGTTTCTGTGTCTGGAAAGCTCTTGTGATCTGAAATTGCCACTCTGATGTTATGAGTTAATACTAGAGTCTTAAAGTAATTTCAGGATGGTGTATTGATAGGGTTTTCAGCTGACCATGAAAGTACCCTTTCTGTCTTCCTGCTATCTAGTAAGCGGACCTCGATTTTGCTAAACCTATTTTCATACTACGTTTGTCATTTTCATCTTAAATCACCGCCAATATATGTGGGGGCCTCTGTCTGCCTTTCGGGGAAATTTCTCTAGAGGTGAGCCAGGACTATATTTTCCTCTGCCAGGATTAGTTAGTCCTCCGGCCGGCGCTGGGCGTCTAGGGATAAAACGCAGGCTACGCTACCCGGCTACTGTTAGTTGTGCGGCAGGTTTAGTTCATGGTCAGTTTAAGTTTCCATCCTTCCAAGAGCTAGTTCCTATGTATGCTGGGCTATGTTCTCTTGCCATTGAGAACCATAACACTCCGAGCAGTCATAAATACTCAGAGACCACCCGAGCGTGCTCTGGAAAACACAAGCAACGAGTATATTCACTCACCACTAATTACGCATAAATTATCTATGGTTTGATTTCTTTGTCTTTGTAGATTGGATGGGCTGTTACCATGATCTTGTGAGAATTTGTGTATTAATGTACTATAATACTGCTCCTTATGTTGAATATACATGTGGTCTAAATTGTTGGCATCCCCCATTTGACAGAAAAACCCAAAATGGTCACAGAAACAAATTGAATCTGACAAAAGTAATAACTAAAAAATCTGATAATGAACAAATGAAAGTCAGACATTGCTTTTCAGCCATGCTTCCACAGGATTTAAAAAAAATTAAAAATAAATAAAACTCATGAAATAGGCCTGGACAGAAAGGATGGTACTCAAAACTTTATATTTATTCGGACTCCCATGACAGCACTACGAGAGAGGGGATCCGCCCTTCAGGAACAGGAAACCTACAGATACAGAAGGGCGGCACCTCTCCCCATGCATCAGTTGGTTTCCTGTTCCTGGAGGGACAGATTCCTACAGATAAAGATCCTATAGGACCCAGGCCGGCCGGCCGAATCAGGTAGCGAGGGGGTCTCCTACCTCGGCCGGTGCGGGAGTCCCTGGAGACGCCACGGTGGTCCAGGCTGGACTGCATGTCGGTGGCGTTTTGGCAGCAGGGAGCAGGATCCGGTGGATCTTCTTGCCTCCATCAGCGCCGGCACAGGTATGTATGGCCGTCCCTTCAGGCTGGGCGGCGGTACAGCGGGTTTGCGGTGTGCCGGTGTCAGGAGTTGGAGGCCGTCCGGAGCGCTCCTGTCCGTTCCCGGCGTCCTGCGCCGCTCTCAGCGTTTGCTGGAGCGTTTCCAGGCAGGGGTGACGTCGGGGGCGGAGTCGGTGAGTGCTTCCGGGTCACGGGACGGCTGCGCATGCGCAGTCGATCCAAGATGGCGGCGCCCATCGGACCCTGAACGCCGGACTCATCACAGCACCTGCTGACCATCCAGCTGCAGCCTGAATAGCAGGGACCAATGGGATGGTGCCTGGCAGTCTGCTGACCGGATTCCGGGGGGAATTTAAGCAGGTGTTGGATTTTGGAACCCTGCTCTTGGTCACATTCTCATCATGGAGGAAAGTGATGGTGAGCAGCAGCCTCTGCTGCTGGAGGAAGTGCGACAAAAGCCCAAAGGAAAGGAGCATGTCGGGAGTGACCAGTCTGGTCGTAAAAGCTCATCCAAGCAGGGATCCAGAGCTTCGACTAGCAAAGAACCCCCTCGTATTCCGGTACCCATTTTTGGCATGCACTGGTAAGTGATCTACGTGAATGTTCACTCAGTGATGGGGCCCCTTATACTTTGTCATTTTAGGGGAAGAAGAGTTCAGGCAAGACGAAACATAGAGTGTGCCCTCTGCCGGACCCCCTTACCAGATTCTTACCCCCAAAAATTATGCGCCACCTGTATACAGCAGACGGTGAGGTCTACAGGAGTGGTGGGGGTTGAGTGACATCAGGTCGGTTAGAGGTTACCACCCTTGTTGTCCTCCCCTAGGTAGCGGAAGAATCTGCCAATGCGACCAGCTTAAAGGAGATGATCCACATGGAAGTAAGGGAATCTCTGCGTTCCCTATCCCAGGCGGGTGGTTCAAAGCATAAGTCTCCCCTGGTGTCTGATTCTTCAGAGGAAGAAAGAGAAGAAGGTTCTTATGCCTCTATTCCCTCTTCCTCTTCATCTGAAGAGGACTCTGGCCGATTCTGCCTACCTCTGGATCGGGTTGACAAACTAGTTAAGTCAGTCAGAGGCACAATGGGCCTGGAAGAGCCTAAAACTCAGCCTTCCAGGCAAGAGATTATGTTCAGTGGGTTGGATCATAAAAAACGTAGATCCTTTCCGGTGAACGATAAGATTCAGGATTTAATTCTACGAGAGTGGAAGAAACCTGAAAAGAAAGGCTCATTACCGCCAGCATTGAAGCGCAGATACCCCTTTGATGATACAACAGTGGTTACCTGGGACAAGGCCCCTAAATTAGATGCTGCAGTGGCGAAAGCATCAAAGAAAGCCTCTTTACCATTTGAGGATATGGGGTCCCTTAAAGATCCTCTTGATAGGAAGGCGGACACCTTCCTTAAAGGTACCTGGTACCAGCAGTGGCCGCAACATGTACAGCTAGATCGCTAATGGTCTGGCTGGATCAGTTGGAGTCACAACTTAAGGAAGGCGCGTCTAGGAATACAATCCTAAATGCGCTCCCCGTAATTCAAGATGCTGCGGCCTTCCTGTCGGACGCTTCAATTGACTCAGTCAGAATGGCGGCCAGGGCAGCAGGTCTTTCCAATGCGGCTCGTAGAGCCTTGTGGTTAAAGTGTTGGTCTGGGGACATTCAGTCAAGATCCAAGCTCTGCGCCATCCCATGCAAAGGGGAATATCTCTTTGGACCAACTCTGGATGAGTTGCTTGAGAAAGCAGGGGATGACAAGAAGAAGTTCCCCAACTTAACATCTGCATCTTACCGTCGCCCTTTCAACAGGAGGAGATTTGGTCGCGGAAGAAAACGCGTATCCTCGCCCTCTAGAGATAATTTTAGATGGGAGGATAGACGCAGGAGAGGTACGGGCTACATGTTTCGCCGTTCCTCAAAAGAACGTAAAAAGTCAGACCAATGACTAGCAATCCCTGTGGGAGGGAGATTGGCAGCCTTCTCTTCCGCATGGTCTGACATCACAAATAGTGACTGGGTCCAAGGCATTATATCAGACAGTCTGAGACTGGAGTTTAACCATTTGCCTCGTGATAAATTTAAATTAACCCCCTTACGTTCCTCCTCTGTTGAACAGACAGCTTTGGAAGCTGAAGTCGTGAATCTATGTCTTAAAGTGCTGATTGAGATTCCAGATTCAGAAAGAGGAAGAGGGTTCTACTCTCCTTTATTTCTGATTCAAAAACCAGATAAGTCATTTAGAACTATCATTAATCTTAAATCCCTTAATGAGTTCCTGGTAAATAAAACCTTCAAAATGGAGTCTATCAGTTCTACAATAAAGATGCTGTTCAAACACTGCTTTATGGTAGTTGTAGATCTTAAGGACGCATACTATCATATACCTATCCATGAGAACTTCCAGAGGTTCCTGAGGGTTGCGGTGTCTATAGAGGGAATTGTTCGTCATTTTCAATTTAGAGCTCTTCCCTTCGGCATTTCAGCAGCACCTAGAGTGTTTACTAAAGTAGTCGCTGAGGTTATGGCACATTTGCGGGAATTCAATATCCTCATAATGCCTTATCTGGATGATTTTCTTATTGTGGGAAAATCAGCAGATCATTGCCTTTCACAAGCAAAGACAGCCATAGCCAAACTAGAACGTCTGGGCTGGATTATAAATTTCGACAAATCCCGTTTACAGCCCCTAAAAATTCAAAGATTCCTCGGACTGTTATTAAATTCAGAGACCCAACAATGCTGTCTGCCGCCTGATAAATTGCTCCACATTCAACAACAGGTGTTTGAAGGCGATTAATAAACCATCCATGACCCTTAGACAGGCCATGTCACTGTTAGGATCCCTAACTTCGTGCATTCCTGCCGTCCGTTGGGCCCAATTCCATACCAGACCTTTACAGTTTGAGGTTCTGGATAATGATAGAGCCTTACAGGGGTCCTTGCAGAGTCAGGTGATGTTAAGTCCGGTAGTGCTTACATCTCTCAGATGGTGGCTAGTAGAAGACAATCTGTCGGCAGGAGTTCCCTGGGTGACGCATGTGACTCGTGTAATAACAACAGACGCCAGCCCTACGGGATGGGGGGCACACATGGGTGACATCGTAGTTCAAGGGCTATGGGACCCTCAAACATCAGCCTCTTCTAATCAGAGAGAGTTAATGGCTATTGATTTGGCAGTTAAGGAACTCCTCGTGTATCTACAGGGTCACCATGTCAAGATCCTCTCCGACAACCAGGTGGCAGTAGCCTACGTAAATCACCAGGGTGGAACACATTCCGAATCTCTGATGGAAGTAGCGGACCGCCTTCTCCAGACAGCAGAGAGCCATTTACTATCTTTAACTGCTCTGCATTTAAAGGGGAAAGAAAACATAAAAGCGGACTTTCTAAGCCGCAACACCTTAAAACAAGGAGAATGGTCCCTGAACAGACACATCTTCAGTCAGATTGTCCACATGTGGGGTCATCCAGAGGTAGACCTGTTTGCCACCAGGGACAACAGAAAAACAAAAAAGTTCTGTTCCCTGAATCCCAGGGAGAATCCGTTGGCAGTGGATGCTTTCCTGATCAAATGGGACTTCCAATTGGCTTATGCGTTCCCCCCGCTGGGCCTATTACCTCTTGTGGTCAGGAAGATAAGGGAGGACCGAGCAAGGGTCATACTGGTCGCCCCCTTCTGGCCCAAGAGGGCTTGGTTCGCTTGGCTCAGGACCATGTCGGTGGAAGATCCCTGGGTACTCCCGGACATTCCAAATTTACTCCATCAAGGTCCGATCACCCATCCGCAGGTGAAGGGACTCCATTTGACGGCATGGTGTTTGAGAGGTCATTGTTAAAGAACAGAGGTTTTTCCCCAAATTTAATTGATACCCTTATGAAGAGTAGAAAAAATATAACAACAAAGATCTACTCTAGAACCTGGAGGAAGTTCTTGGCCTCTTCAGATTTTAGAATCAAAGAAGGGTTACCAATTAACCAAATTTTAGAATTCCTGCAGAAAGGGTTAGAGCTAAACCTATCTACAAGTACACTAAAAGTACAAGTCTCAGCCCTGGGGGCCCTGTTTTCTTGTAACATTGCTAATAATTATTGGGTATCAAGGTTTATAAAAGCTTCTAGTAGAGCTAGACCTATACACAAGAACAGGTCGGTACCTTGGGATCTTAACCTAGTCCTTTCAGCCTTGACTAGAGAACCATTTGAGCCCTTACATTCAGCCTCAGTTAAATTATTGTCCCTCAAGACAGCATTTTTATTAGCAATAACATCTGCTCGTAGGGTAGGGGACATACAGGCGCTCTCTAGACTCTCCCCTTATACAGAGTTTCTACAGGACAGCGTAGTCCTCAGACCGGACCCAGCCTATTTGCCAAAAGTGGCCTCACATTTTCACAGATCACAGGAGATGGTGTTACCATCATTTCTCCCTAATCCTTCTAATACTAAGGAAGAACTACTCCATACGTTAGATGTTAGAAGATGCCTGTTAGAATATATCACAGTAACTGACGCTTGGAAGAGAGAGGATGCGTTATTTTTATCCTTCCAAGGTCCTAGGAAAGGGCTTAGAGTTTCGAAGTACACACTAGCGAAGTGGATTAGGGAGGCTATCTCTCTGGCTTATACTGCAGGTGGAGGTCCGGCTCCGCAGAATCTGAGGGTGCATTCCACCCGGGCCATGGCTACATCTTGGGCGGAAAGATCTGGAGTATCAATCGACCAAATATGTAAGGCAGCTACGTGGTCGTCCCCTTCCACCTTTTTTAAACACTATCGGTTGGACTTGGGGTCCTCCTCTGATCTCACCTTCGGGTTAAGGGTGCTGCAAGCTATAGTCCCTCCCTAAGGTAGTTTTACATCTCTGTAAGTCTCTCGTAGTGCTGTCATGGGAGTCCGAATAAAGCATTAAGCTACTTACGGGTAGCGGCATTTTTCGGAGGCCCATGACAGCACCCTTAGTTCCCTCCCTATTCACGTGGGGGCTGCACTTCCTTTAATGAGACATATAGATCTCATGTGTGATTTCTAGTTATATTTCAATGGATTAATTTGGTATATAAACTGTATATAATGTATATATTGTATACTTGTGTGCTACTAACCGCGGTAGTCCTCTCAGGCTCTAATATACAACTGATGCATGGGGAGAGGTGCCGCTCTTTTGTATCTGTAGGTTTCCTGTTCCTGAAGGGCGGATCCCCTCTCTCGTAGTGCTGTCATGGGCCTCCGAAAAATGCCGCTACCCGTAAGTAGCTTAATGCTTTTGTTGCACAACCTTTTTGAGGCAATTGCTGCAATCAAACGATTCCTGTAACTGTCAATGAGACTTCTGCACCTCTCATCAGGTACTTTGGCCCACTCATCAAGAGCAAACTGCTCCAGTTGTCTCGTGTTTGAAGGTTGCCTTTTCTAGATGGCATGTTTCAGCTCTTTCCAAAGATGCTCAATGGGATTTAGGGCTCATAGAAGGCCACTTCAGAATAGTCCAATGTTTTCCTCTTAGCTAAAAACACCCAAGAATGGCTGTGTTTTCTGTCATTATCCTGTTGCAAGACCCATGACCTGCGACTGAGACCAAGCTTTCTGACACTGGGCAGCACATTTCTCTCTAGAATCCCTTGATAGTCATGAGATTTCATTGTACCCTGCACAGATTCTAGACACCCTATGCCAGATGCAGCAAAGCAGCCCCAGAACACAACAGAGCCTCCTCCATGTTTCACAGTGGGTACAGTGTTCTTTTATTGATATGCTTCATTTTTCCGTCTGTGAACATATAGCTGATGTGCTTTGCCAAAAAATTAAATTTTTGTCTCATCTGTCCATAGGACATTCTCCCAGAAGCTGTGGCTTGTCAACATGTAGTTTGGCAAATTCCAGTCCGGCTTTTTTATGAGACGGATGGTGCGATCTGACACTAATGTTCCTTGAGCTTGAAGTTCACCTTTAATCTGTTTAGAAGGTTTTTCTGGGGTCTTTAGTTACCATTCGCATTATCCGTCTCTTTGATTCGTCATCAATTTTACTCCTGCGGCTACAGTCCCATGAATCTTAAAATTTCTGAATATGTGCTACTGTAGTCACAGGAACATCAAGCTGCTTGGAGATGGTCTTATAACTTTTACCTTTTAACATGTTTGTGAGTCACCCTGCGGACAAGGGGTACTCTGTCCCAGGTCCTGCTGTTTCACAGGGGGATGTCACGGTGGCTGACCCGGTCCGTGGCCCTGGGACGTCCGTATAAAAGAGAAAGGTCTTTTAAAGGGATAAAGTTTATGTTCATGATGCCACCTGTGGTATTCGGTCAGGGTGACCGACGCTGCTTTAAGGGGTCCTCTGGGGTGATGTTATGGCAGCTAGATGGTATAACTTCCCACAGGTGAAGTATGTCCCCAGGGCTTCCTGGTGTGTAGATGGTGGTATGGTGAGAGGCGCAGAGAAGAACGAGGACACCAGGTTGCAGTCCCTTTACCTTTACTGAAGACTTCAGCATCCACGGTCCAGAGCACCAGATCACAGGGCAGGCAGAGTCCAGCCGATTTGGAGGCAAGTCCAGAGTCCCCTTGACCAGGAGGCAATCAGTAGCCTTCCCTTGCGCTGCGGTGGTGTAGTCCCTTACTGCCTATGGCTTCACATAAGGGTCTCACAGATGTGGTGTTCCGTTCGCTGTCCCCCATATAGGATAGGACAATACCCGTATGACTGGCGACTTGAGCCTGTTTATCGGGTCTCTTAGATAACCCGGCTCTGTGGGTGTCACCGTGCCTCCTAGGTGTAGGTGTGGACAGGTAACCTGCAATTGGCTGTCCTCCCTGTCTCTGAAATAAGGCGTAGAGGTCCTTACTCCCTCGGTGTACCAGCTACCGGGATTTTGCGCATCAGAAGGAGGCAGCCTGTGTAGGGCTGGTCCCCTTCTGGTATCCTCTCCTTTGCTTTACTTTCCTTCACACTCACTGCAATACAATTCTGCCTTTCAATGTCTCTTTCTGGGAGCTGCAGCTCTGAGGGCATGCACAGCTCCGTTGACCTTCTGTTCTCCTCAGACTCTGGTCTGGAACTAACTAACAGAAATCCTGTCTGGAGCTGTGTCAGGAACTGACTCCTGTCAGGAACTAACTAACTAACTTTCCTACAAACTACCAGTGTTATATATAATCTCCTAATAAATAGGAACAGCAGCTCCCCCTGGTGGCCTGGAGTGTGAATGTGTTGCATGTTTGCGATACCTGGATGCAGTTATCCTTCCTTACCTCCAAACGTATTATCACTCTCCCCGAGAGGGAAGCAATACCACTGCGACGGCCAGGACCCTGGGGCACCGCATTTATCTATAATTTTCATTCCAATCTCCTAGGACAACTTTCCTTCGCTTCCTCTGGTCCATGTTGAGTGTCACCAAACAGCACAGTGAGTACCTGTAGCCCTATATACAGGCCACTCACTGATTCCAAGATTGTAGACACCTGAGATGCTACTTAGTGGACACAATGTGATTTATCTTGTCCCTTTTGTCACATTATTTTCAGGGGTGCCATCATTTCTGTTCAGGCCTATTTCATGAGTTTTATTTTTTTATTTTAAATTCTGTGGAAGCATGGTTAAAAAGCAATATCTTTTGTTTATTTTCATAGATCTTTTATTATTACTTTTGTCAGGTTCAAGATATTCTGTGACCATTGTGGGTTTTTCTGTCATTAAACGAGGGGTACCAACAATTTTGACCACGTGTGTATTATACACACTATTCTCTCTTTATGGAATTTCTTTTTTTGATTTGTCTTCCCAAATGAAAGTGACAATGAACCTTCGATGATCTGCAGGGTCTACTTTCTTGGAGAGCTTTATCCTGAGTATATATTTACAGTTACAACTACCCGCGATTTATCCTCATTTTCCTTTTGTAATGTGAAATGATCCTCGGAGTCTGGAGTATAAAGCTCTTTTGAGAGTATAGCTTTCTGCTGTCATAATCCCTTCACTACAGACTAATCCATTGGAGAGAGGTTCTGCTTACAGTGCTGAGCTATAGCAAATGTAGCATTTGACGGGGAGACAATTCATTTTATGTTCGTTTTTTATAGGAGAAAATGAAAATATAAAACCGCAGAGCGTATATGAAGCTGCACTTTGCAGTTGGACTGGTGGTATTCTGATCCCAAAATCTGAGAGCTCTGGCCATAGCTTGACTGTTTTGAAATCCTCAAATTAAAAGCGACCTAAGCCGTTATTAAACCTATACTCCAGAGCTGAAGGCTACACTTGATGCTCATGTTTAATCCTTTGATGCACTATGCTGAAAAGTTTTCTCCCTAAACACTAATTGTATAGTTATTACTAGAGAGGAGCAAAGCCGAACTTTAAAGTTCGGGGTTCATAGAAGTCGAGAGAATTTTCCAGGTCCAAAGTTCAGGTCCCCATACATATCAGTGGGGTTTAAGTCTAAGTTCTGGTACCCGAACCAAACTTTTGACTAGTTTGGTTAGGTACCAGAACCCGAACTTCCATGCACAAACTTTTATATGCCACTATATTATGTATATTTTTTTTCCATTATCCATTTTGTAGTTAGCCATCCAGTGTGTGTGTGTGTGTGTATATATATGTATATATGTACGTGTGTGTGTGTATATGTATGTATGTATGTATATATATATATATGTATATATATATATATATATATATATATATATATATATATATATATATATATATATATATATATATTAATTACACAGCTAGTTTTACTTTTATTCGGTTGTTCCCGTGATCTTAAAGTTCTTGAACTATTTAGAGTTGGATCATAAAATCTTGTGGTGATTCCTCTAGGAATTAGGCCTTGTTTAGTATTTGGTCAGTATTTCACATCAGTATTTGTAAGCCAAAGCCAGGCATGGGTAAAAAATAAAAATGCAGAAGTTGTTCACATGGTTTTTATTATTTTTTCCTCTGATTGTTCCACTTCTGATTTTGGGCTTACATCAGTATTTGTAACATAATGACCAAATACTGAACACGTGAATGGGGCCTTATATGTCTTTCTATTCTCAAGGGGTTCATTAAAGCTGCCAATATGGTGAAACTGCATGGAATGTACTATATAATTCTCTGCAGAAGATGACAAACTCTCATCACACTTACTGCTGATGACTAGACAGCTCCCTGGCTAGATACATTCAATCTGATAAGTTTTTTGGACTGCAGTAATACATTTAAAGAAAAAAGTGTTAGACAATTGGGGCAGGGAACAGTCACAGGCAAAACGTGTTGGGTCTGCTTCTTGAAAGTACCACTTTTGTGCAAAAAGAAATGTGTGAAACTATGTCTAACAATAAAAAAAAAAATTGGGTCCTGAAGGCAAAAAAGTGGCCCGTTGAATGTTAAGAGAAAATTCAGTATAGCTATGATCATATATACAATTCTTGTATAATATTATTTAACTTTCACATACTACTTTACAAATTTCTTCCGATCTGCAAACTCATTAAATCTTTCATAATGCATACAATATTAACCTTCAGTTAGCCACGCCAAAATACTTACACTATTAGTCATGCACACCGTGCTATGGTACTTGTAGTCCGCTCCGGAGCTAGGAAGCTACTGAAACTGACGGACACCTACCTTCCATACTTGAGGGAATATGACAATAACAAACTCTCTTGTGATCCAATGGAACCTACGTAGCTTCCATTAATTTATTAATTTTTTTAAATTCTATTTTGTATATTTTTACTTAATTTATATATTTGTAGAGTATATTAATTCTGCTTTTATTTTAATTGGAATATTCTCTATTTTAAGTCCCTATAAATAATCCCATCTCTATAGAAATGAATTATTCCATGTGACGTAGGGCTCTGACCTTCTATTAAAGTCCTTTCCATGAACGTTGCATTTTGCTACCACGGACCTGACTTGTCATCTTATTTATTTTTTCTCGGCTGAATGTTATCACGTAACATAGCCGTGTCAAGTTCCTTTAGCTACAAGAAAGTGTAAGATGTCACCAGTCCTTTCCACGTTAATACATGTTCAGATCCATCAGGCTGATGACCTACACTCCGTTATTTCATGGCTTTTCTAAGCTGTGACCTATATTTATGACATTTTCATACTGACTCCAATATTGCCCAGATCTCCCTGGACTTAGTTGGACAATATTCTAAAAGAAAAAACAAAACCACAAAAGCTTTGCATTTAGATGAAGACTAAAGGGGCTTCAAGTCCCATCATTTTTTTTTTTTTTTAAGTTTAGAATTTCCAAACTTTCAATGGGTTAGAAGCTGGAAAAGTTGGCAAGTGTAAGGATTAGAGGTGAGCAAATCTCCCCAAGTTTTGGGGCAGATTTGCTAAAATCCTGGACCTTTCTCGAACTGGCTCTTCTGTCTTTTTTTTATCTTCCTTCCAGATGGTTTCTCCATTCACTAGTCCTTAAATGGGGCACACTGAGCATCGTTGACATGTGTCAGGGTTTAGCCACTCATGTGGGCCAAGTGGATGAAAGACCTTGTAAGAAGGAAGATAGAAGAGCCGAATGGAGGATCGGCAGGACAGGTGTATGAACTCCTTCCCAACCTCCTAAAATCAAATAAAATTGGTGGCCAGCCACCATTTTTTTTCAACTTGACTGAAGCGAATGAAAAATTTAGAATTCTGGTGAATCCAAGTTTTGTATTTTTGTAAAATTTCTCTTGAATCGATTCATTAATCTCTAGCGAGGATCTGAAGGAGGAAGCCAAATTGTGATGACTAGACTGGGTCAGAACATCTCCAAAGAGGTAGGTCTTACAAAGTGTTCCTGATATGTGGTGGTTAGCACAGAAGTAAAGTTGTCCAAAGAAGGACAACACGTACTGAAGAGCCAATGGCCCACCGACAACATTGACTCTAGGAACCCACTTTTCAGAAACATATTACTTTACCCTCATTTGCAAATTTACCTCTGCTTCTATATAATAATAATCTAGGTAGTTTGTTAAATAAATGATTACAACCATGCCATCTTTGTCTGTACAAAATAAATCAAGTGTATTGTGCCAACTACTGCATAGGGGCCCACCGGGGAATTCATCATTTCTCCTGTGGGCCAGTTTGAGTCTGGACAGGATTATGGGCACCTAAGGCACTACAATGGGTGCACTGCTATTACGCATGATGTCTTTTGAGAGAACAAATAATTTTTTAGTCCGAAAAATTTGGTATTTATTCACATACCCTTTAGCAAAGCAAATTGATAAAAAATGAACGGTTGACAAAGAATGTATTTTTCTTTAAAAAAAAATTATCCCCAGGAAATTTTATTTGTCCCAACCTTTAAAACCAACTAACACATGTATCCACTGAGCAGAAAAAGTGCCAGCGTGTAAGATAAAATGTATTTTGGAGCGAGTTAGCAGGACTGACCTTTAGCCGGGCAGACAGCCGAGCAGACAACTACGTGTAGTACACAGCGCGGTGACAGAACCGGCAAGCGGCTCATACATGATAAATCTTCTATTTATAAAGGATGAATAACTGTGTGACATCATTTATCTGCTCAGGATCCTCCCTGTTCATAGGGGCCACAAAATATGTCCAGTGTCGGACAATGTTTTACATTATGGCTGCTTCTGGTATTAAAAAAAAAAAATAGGTAAACTGACTGAACAATATATATATAATTTATACTAGTACATAGCCAAAAAAAGACACATACAAAATAGATCAATGGCCGCACTCATCTGTGCTAAAATAAGAAAATGTGAAATATATGGAATGTGAATAGCATAATGGCTTATGAACTTTATGAAAAAACATGATTTTTAGCACAAGATTTGGCCAAACGTTGTGAGCCCATCCACCAAACTTCAAGGTAATCTCAGATCGAATGGGTAACATAAAGTTCATAAGCCATTATGCTATTCACATTTCATATATTTCACATTTTCCTATTTTAGCACAGATTAGTGCGGCCATTGATATATTTTGTATGTGTCTTTTTTTGGCTATGCACTAGTATAAATTATATATATATTGTTCAGTCAGTTTACCTATTTTTACTATGTACTATTTTCTGACTTGAACGTCCCGTAAATTTTAATTACATCTCAACACAGTTGGTTCTGAGCCTCCTATATAAGTAGGCTTTATCCTGTTATTAGCCATAGGTAAGTGTTCACATCAGGCAGTCAGGTTAGTTACCCATTCGATCTGAGATTACCTTGACATTTGGTGAATGGGCTCACAACGTTTGGCCAAATCTTGTGCTAAAAATCTCATGTTTTTTCATAAAGTTCATAAGCCAGTATGCTATTCACATTCCATATATTTCACATTTTCTTATTTTAGCACAGAAGAGTGCGGCCATTGATCTATTTTGCTTCTGGTATTAGACATATTGTGTTTTATAGTAATATTCCTCCTTACAATGATCTGTTCCTCAAGCCTTTATTTTAAACACAATTATACAGAATTCTTGGTGATTTTTTTTTCTCTAGAATTTTACATGTGACTATCACGTAAATTTGCAGTTTTGATTCTGGCTACTAAACCTTATAGTGTTCTGTAGAAATCACTTCTCAGCAGTCATCTCGTTATTACAGACCGAATTACGATTTTAGATAACACCTCTATATTCAGTAGAAAACACAGGATCCACCATTCACAATAGGTGATGTCACAGCTCACCTCCCCCTCCTGTACAATGACTGATAACACCTCTATATATACAGCAGATAACACAGGATCCACCATTCACAATAGATGACGTCACAGCTCACCTCCTCCTCCTGTATAATGACTGATAACACCTCTATATAAGTAGATAACACAGGATCCACCATTCACAATAGGTGATGTCACAGCTCACCCCCTCCTCCTGTACAATGACTGATAACACCTCTATATACAGTAGATAACACAGGATCCACCATTCACAATAGGTGATGTCACAGCTCACCTCCCCCTCCTGTACAATGACTGATAACACCTCTATATATACAGCAGATAACACAGGATCCACCATTCACAATAGATGACGTCACAGCTCACCTCCTCCTCCTGTATAATGACTGATAACACCTCTATATAAGTAGATAACACAGGATCCACCATTCACAATAGGTGATGTCACAGCTCACCCCCTCCTCCTGTACAATGACTGATAACACCTCTATATACAGTAGATAACACAGGATCCACCATTCACAATAGGTGATGTCACAGCTCACCTCCCCCTCCTGTACAATGACTGATAACACCTCTATATATACAGCAGATAACACAGGATCCACCATTCACAATAGATGACGTCACAGCTCACCTCCTCCTCCTGTATAATGACTGATAACACCTCTATATAAGTAGATAACACAGGATCCACCATTCACAATAGGTGATGTCACAGCTCACCCCCTCCTCCTGTACAATGACTGATAACACCTCTATATACAGTAGATAACACAGGATCCACCATTCACAATAGGTGATGTCACAGCTCACCTCCCCCTCCTGTACAATGACTGATAACACCTCTATATATACAGCAGATAACACAGGATCCACCATTCACAATAGATGACGTCACAGCTCACCTCCTCCTCCTGTATAATGACTGATAACACCTCTATATACAGTAGATTAGACAGGATTCACCATTCACAATAGGTGATGTCACAGCTCACCTCCTCCTCCTGTATAATGACTGATAACACCTCTATATACAGTAGATAACACAGGATCCACCATTCACAATAGGTGATGTCACAGCTCACCTCCTCCTCCTGTACAATGACTGATAACACCTCTATATATACAGCAGATAACACAGGATCCACCATTCACAATAGATGACGTCACAGCTCACCTCCTCCTCCTGTATAATGACTGATAACACCTCTATATAAGTAGATAACACAGGATCCACCATTCACAATAGGTGATGTCACAGCTCACCCCCTCCTCCTGTACAATGACTGATAACACCTCTATATACAGTAGATAACACAGGATCCACCATTCACAATAGGTGATGTCACAGCTCACCTCCCCCTCCTGTACAATGACTGATAACACCTCTATATATACAGCAGATAACACAGGATCCACCATTCACAATAGATGACGTCACAGCTCACCTCCTCCTCCTGTATAATGACTGATAACACCTCTATATACAGTAGATTAGACAGGATTCACCATTCACAATAGGTGATGTCACAGCTCACCTCCTCCTCCTGTATAATGACTGATAACACCTCTATATACAGTAGATAACACAGGATCCACCATTCACAATAGGTGATGTCACAGCTCACCTCCTCCTCCTGTATAATGACTGATAACACCTCTATATACAGTAGATTACACAGGATCCGCCATTCACAATAGGTGATATCACAGCTATGAGTAAAGTTCAGGCATGCATATCCTTTCCGTAGTGTAGTCTAGCAGATTTGTGTTGATACATTGATTATCTTCTGCTAGAATTAGTATGTTTACAGGGCTTCTAAGGGACAGCCCCCAAGGAGCGGGGGCACCATATTCACTGTAAAGTAGGGCGCCAACCTCCGCTGTTTAGGCAGGGGTCCAGTTACCAGATTTGTTGTCACAGTTGTTATTAGTCCATTTAACTTACTTAATAAAAGTTCATTTTTATCTTTTTCTTGGGGTTTTTCATGCGAGTCGTTGCTATACAGCACCCACAGATTTCAGGGAAGAGGAAGTAGGAGCTTCAAGAAGAGACATAAAATTGGGCTGCTTTCTAGTGAGTGTTTTTTCTCACTTCATTACTAAAAACACAAAGGATGCTGATAACATGAAATCATTCTTGTTTTGTATGCCTTCTAAATTTATAAATTTAAAATATTCCTCAAATCATAACCTATGATAATTTCCCAGAAAGTGAAGCAGCTTACAAAGAGACTTTTTATTCTTCAGGGAGGACTAACCATGCCAGAGCATTAATCATAGTCTAGTGATTTGAATGGGCAACATGTAATGCTTCATTTCTCCTGAGGTGGCACTGCAGGGAAACTGAACACTCAGTGCTTGGTTCACTGGCTGATTATAGGCGATCGCTGGCGATCAGCTTATTTTTAGAAATAATGTTCAATGTGGAAAAAATGGCAAAGTGCCCCCTCCAGCTGGTATATTAATTATATAGAGTGATTCACTTGCTACTTTACCCGGAAAAATTGTTGCTGTAACTTCAAAAATCGAAGATCTATTATACTGAAATTTGGACAGGACATAGCTTTGATCATGAGAAACTGATGCTTTAAAGAAGGTGTTGAAAATGTCCACCCTTCGCATCCAAGCACGCCTACAGGCGCTGCTCCATATTGTTGAGTGTATTCTGCAGGAAGTCTGGGGTAATAGCCTGAATTTCTCGCTGTATGTTCTGAGCACCTGTAATGTTCCTGACTTGTTACCGTACACCCGACCCTTCAAAAAAATCAAGCGGTATTAAATCTGGCAATATTGGAAGCCACAGTTCCTTGGAGATTATACTTGGTCAGCAAATTGCTTCAATACACCGTTTGGTCAACAAATTTCGACTTCCAAGCTTCTTTAGAAACTCTTTCTAAGGACTCAGTTTTCCAATAAGTTTTCTCAGTGAAAACACGCTCCACCTCAATGTATCTGTACATTAACATATTAAGGAATTCGGCAGTAGTGAAATGCAAGCCCCACACAAACTACCGTTGCTTAGAAAGGGGCGTAAGTCAGCGAGACCACTCGGCACGAAGATGTTTCTCCTCGCTGAGGTTCCTTGCACTCACTACTTGTGAATCAAAGTAGGTACAGTCCAGAGTTCAATCTCTTTTTAGAAGTTACAGCAATTTTTTTTTAGGTAAATAACGAGCGAATCACACTGTAATTTTTGGATATTACATTATGGAGTAAAGAGCTTAGGCGGGTATTAAGGCTTAAAGGGGCTGTAGGTAACAGGTTGCCTGAGCCATGGCATGCCTTAAATGGTTAACTCTGCAGTGTGAGATTTCCTTTGCAGCCTGCTATGCAGATGTCCCCACCTGATAATACAGTGTATGTGAGTCGTTGGAGATTTTGTGGATTTTCTGCTGTTGTTCCAGGATCTTTGATTGACACCTCCATAGTCCATGAAGCTCGGCAGATTTAGGTTTTCTTCCATTTATTGTGCTGTTTTTAGGATGTTTGAGTGTTTGTGTGACCTTTATTTATCACTCACACAGGCTATAGTGTTCTTAAGTGGAAATCCCACCTCTTCTCATAATAAGCATAAATTCTCTGCTTCCAGATTCAGAAGGATATGGAGAAATGTTGGTTATTTTTTGGCTCTCACGGACAGAAAATAGTGACCCCCATTTGGACTACCTTTGGCCATCTTGACCGGTTCATCCCCCCTGTAGGTCATGTCTCTGTATCTATTGATGTAGCAAGCTCCAATTTAGTGCTATTTTAATAGTAGAGCGCAATCACAATATTTAGTGGCTGGCAGTCCATAGGTTAAAGGGGATGTCATAAATATAAGACCCCCTGGATGCCTACTGGTCAGCTGTTTGCAGCACCGGCAACAGCAGGATGTACATAGTTGGAAACTACAGCTCCAATTAAGTTGAATTACTGCTGAGCTGCAGTACCCAGGAATGGCCACTATGTGGTGTATGGAGCTATGTAGTTTCAGCTCTGTGCATTGTCTATTGTACATCCAGATACAGCCTTGTTATCTGGTTTCTACTGCCTGTTCTATGTATCTTCATACTTCTGGGTGCTAGAACGGGTTGAGACCCAGACAGGCATTCACCATGATTTGGGGATCTAGGACATATACACAATGTACGGTTAGAACATATAGCATCTCCATAACTCCTTATGAAATCATAGTGGACTCAACAAAGCAGTTTAGACTACATGGCAAGCAAGCCTTTTGTTCTGCGCTTAGCTGACTCAGGGTTTGAGATCTGCCACTCACAGCCTTTTGAAGCTTGACCCTTCCTTCACCCTGTTGCTAGCTGCGCTTGCACACTGAAGGGGGTCTAGGTGTTCTGTTATAGCTGCACACTGAAGGGGGGTTTATAATACCACAGGAAGACTGGAAAAGAAGGTCTTAGTCCCTGCTAGTTTGTTAGGTATAATCCTTATAAAATATAGGGAGTCCCTTTAAATCTGTGTTTAGGACATTAGCCCATGACATCAGCGTGTAAGAGCCCTTATCGCTCATGATTACTGCTATCTTTTTTTGTAAAATGGCTTTAGCTTTAACAAAACCTTTCATCCAAGAGAGATTAAACTAAAGATTGATCACAAGGTGCCGGGGGTTATCAGGCACCAAGTACGACAAACATCAGCATAAGCCGCTTACATCACGCCGAGCCGAAGAAGGCAAAAGCGTAACCTAAAGTACAGTGTGCAAAATACTGCAGGCACCGTAAAAATTATACAAAAAATCAGAAGGATATGTTCACATTGTGTCTCTTCTACCATTTTTGGGGGTATGGAATCGCCGCAAAAAAGGTTAAAAGATGCTGAAAAGAAGAAACAATCATTTCAATGCAAAAACGACTTATTTTATATATTCAGATTTTTGAGCATCTTTTGAATGCTTTAGGGTGTGTTCACACTGAGTTTCTGTTCAGTTTCCTCACCATTTCTACATAAAAAACACACCCTCAGGCTTTCAAAAGACGCCAATGTGTTTTCCACTAGCAAGACATTTGATACAATACAAGTCAATGGAAAGGCTAAAAAAAAACGCCCCAAATGCGCATGCATGCTTTCTTGCTTTTTTTTTCCTTTCATTGACTGCCCCACAAGGAACACTGTTTTTTTTTTTTTTTCCACATTTTGCAGAATTATCTCCATAAATAAATGAAAATACCACACAAAAATATGCCAAAACATAAGCAAAAGATGTCAGGTTTACAAAATTCCAGAAAAAAGAAGTTTCGTGAAGAAATGTTTTAAGCTTGAAAAATGGTCATTTTTAGTTACAGAAAAAAGATGTTATGTGAAAATATGTAAACAGGATCCACTGAAAAAAAATGGCAGAAAAATCACTCACGCTTGGAGGATTCTTCCTATTCACTTTAATTGTGAAACTACTTTGCTGCTTATTTATCCGTTTTTTTGAATATTTTTTTTTCTGTTTTGAAAAACCCCAAGTATGAAGAAAAAAAAGTTCATGTTACTTTATTAACATCACCCATCCCCTGTAGACTGTGAGCCCTCGTGGGCAGGGTCCTCTCTCCTCCTGTACTTGTGTGTGCCTTGTTTTATTCCTGTTTATTGTACTTGTCCATATTTGCCCCATTCACATGTAAAGCGCCATGGAATAAATGGAGCTATAAAAATGTATAATAATAATAGTTAACGCAGCTCCTAATGGAAAACAGGTAAGTATACAGTATTTATTTTAACCTTTTTACTTTTGAGGTCTGGAGAAACCTCAAAATAAACGTAATTGCTGGGCCACATTTGATTTGGATCAATTTTGCTAGAACTGACTGGAATTTGCCTCAGACAAATTTTGTGGGAGTCGCTCATCTCTAGACATTGTATATATATTGTAACGGGTCCCATGATCACCTACAATTACTCGCCTTTAACTCTTGCATTGCTGTCACTAGATGGTGTAAGGGGGGGGCGCACAAGGGCTATTGTGCCCACTTTGCCTGGCCCGTGTTTTACGTCGCTGACAAACTGGTGTGTTTAACATGCACTGCTGCTATATTGTATATAATTGTTAAATGTTAGGTGTATATAGGAAGATGCCTGTGTGTCTGCGGCGAAACGGACCGGGAAATCCTAATGATAGTCAGACCTGTCAGACAGAATGCTGCGGTACCGGGGACAACGGTACGATCCTGTGAAATCTCAAGAAAGAAACCCTCAGTGAATCAGAGGGGACCAGATGGACAGGAAAGCTGAGACATTGTGTGCATGTGACAGAGCGCCAGGGTGCGCTAAAGCAGCCACGACTACAGCCCTGGTCCCCCGTTACAATGGCTTCAGTTGACTTCCATAGACACAACAAATCTTTTTGTCTGATGTGCAACTGCTGGGATCATTTGTAGGGATGAGTGAATCAAAACTGGAAAGTTCGGGGTTCGTACTGGACACCAAACACGGATGTTTTATTGTATGTCCTGTTTCCTGTTCGGGTTCGTCAGTCTGATAAAGCTCGTTGAAAGGCTGCAAATATTGGCTGTGATTGGCTGGCGCAGTACATGACCAGACCTATATAAAAGCCGAATCACGAGTGCCGCCGCCATTATGCTCTCATTAGTGTACTGTTAGGACATTTCTTTAGTGAGGGATAGATTCTAACTGCGCATTCCACAAACACAATGCTGTGGTACTCTGCAACCCCTATATGTGCTATCTCTGTGGTAAAAGCTGCAGTGTGTACTGTCCTTTAAGCTGCTGTCTGTACTTAGCTCCCCCCACCTGTAGGTGTACTGTTAATTTAAGCTGCTGTGTGTCTGTCTCATTGCTAATAGTATGCCCTAAAAATAATTTTTCAGGCCTTGTGTGTGTTTTGTGTACTGGGCCGGAAAGCCTCTCTGTGTACTCTACAGCTGTGTGTGTGAGAGTAGTATACTTAAAAAATAATTATCCTCTGCCGCTCTGTAGATTTCAGTTATTGGCCTAAAAAATGGTTATGCTCTGCACCCGTGTCTGTAGGAGTATTTTAGCAAAAACAAATTTTTCTACTATTCAATCATGTCTATGGGAATACTGTGCCAGAAAAATCTGTGTGTGTACTTTTCACGTGCCTTTGTGTGACTACTCTGCAAAGCACCCTTTTTTTTATATTTGGTAAGGCAACAAAACATTGCGACTGGAAAATAGAACAAACAAACTGAGGTGGAGTCTAACAATGGCTGGGTGCAGCTGGTATACTTCTATGTTAAGTGTTGTGAACTCTGTTCTCGTACTCCCTCCTGTGGTCAGGAATGGTATTTTTGTGAGTTCTGTCCGTGGGTTCCCTCTGGTGGCTGAAAGTGGAGCTGCTGGTCTTGAATTGGCTTCCTCAGCTGCATCGTTTAGGACTGGGCTGGTTCCTCTATTTAACTCTGCTCAGATCGTTACTTGATGCCAGCTGTCAATGTATCAGTACAGATCTCACTTGGATCTCCTGATGACCTGTCTACTTCAGCAGAAGCTAAGTCCCTGCTAAGCTCATTGTTGTTCATTTGTGCGCTGAATATATTTCTGAGTACCTGCTTACGTTCTGTCCAGCTGGTTATCATGATATTGTCTCGCTAGCTGGAAGCTCTGGGTTGCAGAATGGCACCTACCGCACCGTGAGTCGGTGCGGTGGTTTTTTTGCTCACTCTGCGTGGCTTTTTGTAGTTTTTTGTGCTGACCGCAAAGATCCCGTTATCTATCTTCTGTCTATTTAGTAAGTCTGGCCTCCTTTGCTGAAACCTGTCTCATTCCTGTGTTTGTGCCTTCCTCTTAACTCACAGTCAATATATGTGGGGGGCTGCCCTTTTCCTTTGGGGAATTTCTCTGAGGCAAGGTGAGGCTATATTTCTCTTTAGGGGTAGTTACCTCTCAGGCTGTGAAGAGTCGTCTAGGCAGAGTCAGGCACGATCCACGGCTAATTCTAGTGTGTGTGATAATAGGATTAGAGCTGCGATCAGCAGAGCTCCCACTTCCCAGAGCTCGCTCTATTTTGCCGTTTTGACTATCAGGTCATTCCAGGTGCTCCTAACCACCAGGTCCATAACAGTTAAGCCAAAGGTATGGGCAAGTGTTATGATCCGGTGACTTTGGAGCCGCATGAACTTTCTCTGGAGTAGGTGGAAACTGTACTGACCGCAAAACCTGAACTAACACCGCAACTAGAAGTAGCCGTGGGGTGTGCCTAACAAACCCTAGACACCTCGACACAGCCGGAGGACTAAATACCCCTATAGATGGAAATAGGAATACTACCTTGCCTCAGAGCAGAGCCCCAAAGGATAGGCAGCCCCCCACGAATATTGACTGTGAGTAGGAGAGGAAAGACACACGCAGGCAGAAAACAGGATTCAGCAAAAGAGGCCACTCTAGCTAAATAGGGAAAGATAGGACAGAATACTAAGCGGTCAGTATTAAAACCCTTCCAAAAATATCCACAGCAGATAATACAAAAAGTTCCACAATCTAACTAAAGACATGGAATGTATATCTGCCACTCCAGAGAATCCAACAAGACTGAGAAAATACTGACACAATCTAAGCTGGACAAAAAAACAATGAATAGCACAGAATTATTAAGCACACCGCATGTGTGCCACAGAAACAAAACCAGACACTTATCTTTGCTGATTTGGCAGAAGGCAGAAGGAACCAAACAAGGACCAAAACCTCCCAACAACCATGGACAACTGGCAAGGACTAATGAATCCTGCACGCCTAAATACCCCAGTCAGAACTGCAATCAGCAGATACACCAGACCAGGACTGCAACCCAGGGACAACTGCATTACCACCTACAACCACCGGAGGGAGCCCAAAAGCAGAATTCACAACAGGCAAGACCTGTGGGCTCCATGCCTGGTTCGTTTTACCATGAGCTTGTGGAACACCTGCCAGGGCCTAGGGGTTACTCGGTACTGGGTCCGGTCGTCATTAAAGGGGTGGTGTAGGTGGCAGCGACCCAGTCCGTGGCCCTGGGAGTCCAAGATAAAGGAAAGGTCTTGAAAGGGGTTATTAGGAATAAGAATGTTCGTGACGCCACCTGTGGTATTCGGTCAGAGGTGACTGTTGCTGCTTAAAGGGGTCCTCTGGGGAGTGATGGCACTGCAGCAAGGATGGTATGGCTTCCCACAGGAGAAGCTGGGTTCCCAGGGCTCCCAGTGCATTTAGCAAAGATGGTGTGGTGCCAGAAATAATCAGAGGACACAAGGTTGCAGTCTCTTTACCTGTTTACTGGTGATTCACGGCCACAGTCCAGGGTACCAACAACAGGTGACGGTTGAGTCCAGGCAGCCTGGAAAGGAGTTAAATTCCCTTTTCCAGGTCAGATTGGGAGCCTTCCACTACGCGCTGTATTATAGTCCCTTGCGGCCTATGGCAATACCTGAATGGTAGGCAACGCGAGCCGTTTTGTAGGGGTCTCTATTCATGGTGACTCCGGGCTCTGTATGTTGCTGTACCTCAGGGTGTAGCTGTAGGCAAGTTACTTTCAATCTCTTGCCCTCCAGTTTCTGCTGTGGGGCGTACAGTCCCACACAGCCTTGGACTCCCGGTGTCCGGTTCCTGTGCTCCAGTGTGGAGGGAGCCCAGTTGCAGCTCGCCTCCAGCTCCTCACTTCTCTTGTGCTCCTCAAACTCCAAAACTGAACTACCTAATTCCTCCTCCAAGCCAGGATCTATATACAGTGGGGCAAAAAAGTATTTAGTCATTCAGCAATAGCGCAAGTTCCACCACTTAAAAAGATGAGAGGCGTCTGTAATTTACATCATAGGTAGACCTCAACTATGGGAGACAAACTGAGAAAAAAAAATCCAGAAAATCACATTGTCTGTTTTTTTATCATTTTATTTGCACATTATGGTGGAAAATAAGTATTTGGTCAGAAACAAAATTTCATCTCAATACTTTGTAATATATCCTTTGTTGGCAATGACAGAGGTCAAACGTTTTCTGTAAGTCTTCACAAGGTTGCCACACACTGTTGTTGGTATGTTGGCCCATTCCTCCATGCAGATCTCCTCTAGAGCAGTGATGTTTTTGGCTTTTCGCTTGGCAACACGGACTTTCAACTCCCTCCAAAGGTTTTCTATAGGGTTGAGATCTGGAGACTGGCTAGGCCACTCCAGGACCTTGAAATGCTTCTTACGAAGCCACGCCTTCGTTGCCCTGGCGGTGTGCTTTGGATTATTGTCATGTTGAAAGACCCAGCCACGTTTCATCTTCAATGCCCTTGCTGATGGAAGGAGGTTTGCACTCAAAATCTCACGATACATGGCCCCATTCATTCTTTCATGTACCCGGATCAGTCGTCCTGGCCCCTTTGCAGAGAAACAGCCCCAAAGCATGATGTTTCCACCACCATGCTTTACAGTAGGTATGGTGTTTGATGGATGCAACTCAGTATTCTTTTTCCTCCAAACACGACAAGTTGTGTTTCTACCAAACAGTTCCAGTTTGGTTTCATCAGACCATGGGACATTCTCCCAAAACTCCTCTGGATCATCCAAATGCTCTCTAGCAAACTTCAGACGGGCCCGGACATGTATTGGCTTAAGCAGTGGGACACGTCTGGCACTGCAGGATCTGAGTCCATGGTGGCGTAGTGTGTTACTTATGGTAGGCCTTGTTACATTGGTCCCAGCTCTCTGCAGTTCATTTACTAGGTCCCCCGCGTGGTTCTGGGATTTTTGCTCACCGTTCTTGTGATCATTCTGACCCCACGGGGTGGGATTTTGCGTGGAGCCCCAGATCGAGGGAGATTATCAGTGGTCTTGAATGTCTTCCATTTTCTAATTATTGCTCCCACTGTTGATTTCTTCACTCCAAGCTGGTTGACTATTGCAGATTCAGTCTTCCCAGCCTGGTGCAGGGCTACAATTTTGTTTCTGGTGTCCTTTGACAGCTCTTTGGTCTTCACCATAGTGGAGTTTGGAGTCAGACTGTTTGAGGGTGTGCACAGGTGTCTTTTTATACTGATAACAAGTTTAAACAGGTGCCATTACTACAGGTAATGAGCGGAGGAAAGAGGAGACTCTTAAAGAAGAAGTTACAGGTCTTTGAGAGCCAGAAATCTTGATTGTTTGTTTCTGACCAAATACTTATTTTCCACCATAATATGCAAATAAAATGATAAAAAAACAGACAATGTGATTTTCTGGATTTTTTTTTCTCAGTTTGTCTCCCATAGTTGAGGTCTACCTATGATGCAAATTACAGACGCCTCTCATCTTTTTAAGTGGTGGAACTTGCACTATTGCTGACTGACTAAATACTTTTTTGCCCCACTGTATCTACGGAAGCTCCACTGAAACTGGGTCTAGAGCTCCCTCTTCTGGCCTGGAATCAGAATATGTTGCATGTACAGGTTACCTATCAAAGGGATCCTCCTCGTTTCCAGGCATGGCATCACCCTCCACTAGAGGAAGGCTGTACCACAGTGGTACCCAAACTCCTGGGGTGCCACACTTGCCCACGTTGGCTGTGGACAGGTGCATGCGCCTGTCTGTGATCACACCTCCTGCTGTGCTAAACACATGTTCCGACAGTACAGTTTCCACAGGGCAGGCCAGCACCTCCAAGGCATAAAGGGCAAGCTCAGACCAGGTGTCCAATTTGAAGGCCCAGAATTTAAATGTGCCAAATCCATCATTCAGCTTGTGGGGGCGTGTGGACACATGCTATTCCATCAAGTGGTTGAAACTGTCTAGCTCATGGATTTTATCCTTTAGTTTGTGTTTAGTGGTCAGCTTCTCTTACTTCTGAATGTTTGGGTTATGTTTCTGGCTGCAGCCTGTCTAGCTTAATATAGGTGTTTTTTCTTATGTCCACCTATCACCTTTTGGATGCAGCTTTATATTCAGTGAGTTAACAGCAGTTCACAGTAACTCACTGAGCTCAGCACTGCAACGTGAAACTTTTTCTTACGGTGCTCACTGGTGACCTCACTGAGGTCACCGCACTTAATCGGCCCAGCTCACAGCAAAGTGAGCTGGGAACGCAGCCCCATGATATTCCACCCAGTCCTCACCCCTGCCCTCCTTGTCAGACTACTAACAGCAGAAAGCTGCAGCAGTTGGCACCTGTGTTTCAAAATCATCAGATATGTGCTTCCGTGGTTCGCTGACCGTTTGCACTACCCCTCCCACATATTCAAACTCCAAAAGAACAAGTGGTTGGGCATCAGTGCACCCAATTTCTTCCAATTGCTGACCAGGTCCAGGTTGACGACTCATTGAACCACAGCCAGCAGAGTCATCAAAAAGCAGAAGTGACTGCTTCATTACTTGTGGCTCAAACTGTTTGCCTGATTTACAAGAAGGTGAGAAGGAAGACAGATGCCCATGGCCGCAGGTGCAAAATCTGCACTTTCAGCATGGAATAGGGTGAAAGACCAGGCAAAGAAACTGAAGTCTCTCTCAGTCAACCAATCTAAAACCTTCTCTACCTCTTCTGGCCTCACCTATCGTCCAACAGTACTCGTGTCTATGAAATTACGCAGAATGTCTGCATGTGCAGCGCCCCAGAGTCCTGGTCATTGCAGTAATGTCGTTCTTCCACCAGGGGGAGTGATGTTACGTCTGAGGGCAATCAAGGAGATCTTCCTACCAGGTATCACAAACCATACACCACACTTCACACTCCAGTCCACCAGGGGAAGCCTTGCTCCTATCTACTAGGGCACTCCTCACAATTAGGTAAAACTGGTGGGCTGGATAGAAAGTTAGTCAGATGCTGACTGGACTTCTCCCAGGCAGTTCCTGTCAGGCAGACAGGGGGAAAGGAGGAACATCAGAGCTGCAGACAGAGAGGTCCCTGACAGGGGTGGGATTCTGTCAGAGGTCTAGATAGAGGGCCACGGAGCTGCGCCTGCCCCATGTGCGGCAGCATCCTAAGGAAGGACACGAAAGAGAATTGTATTGTAGCAGGTGAGAAACAAAGTCATAGCAAAAGGAGAGGAATCCAGAAGGCGTTCTGCCCTGGAAAAGGCTGCCTCCTTCTGAGGCGCAGAATCCGGTAGCCGGAACACCGAGGGAGAAACCATCTCCAAGCCTTGCTTCAGAGACCGGCAGGACAGTTAATTCCACGTTAGCTGCCTGACCATATACCCAGGAGGCACTGTGGCAACTTGTGAGGGCTGGGGCGTTGTAGGGTCCCTGTAAAAAGCCTCAGGCCACCAGTCATAAGGGTTTGTCCTATCCATACCATCTGGGGGACAGAGAGAAAGAGAAGTAACATCTAGAACACCAACATCAGTTGTGAGGACCTTACCGAGAAGCTCCGCAGGAAGGTACTACAACACCCAGGCGCTAAAGGAAGGCTACTGATTTCCACCTGGATAAGGGGACTCTGGATTTGCCTTCAGACTGGCTGGACTCTGCCTACCCTGTGGTGCGTACCCTGGACTTTGGATGCTGAAGCCTTCAGTAAAGGTAAAGAGACTGCAACCTTGTGTCCTCTGTTATGACCCCAATGGCAGAGGGTCTCAGGAATAATTGTAAGTCTGCAAACACAGAAAAACCAGCTCATAGGGCAGTGGTAACTGGGCTGACCATATATCTAATCCTAGCACTACAAATACCAGTAGCCGGGGAACGTGCCTACGTTGATTCTAGACGTCTCGCGCCAGCCGGAGAACTAACTAACCCTAGAAGGGAAAAGAAAGACCTTTCTTGCCTCCAGAGAAAATACCCCAAAAGTTGGATACAAGCCCCCAACAAATAATAACGGTGAGGTAAGAG
Source organism: Ranitomeya variabilis (assembly GCF_051348905.1). Lineage (NCBI taxonomy): Eukaryota > Metazoa > Chordata > Amphibia > Anura > Dendrobatidae > Ranitomeya > Ranitomeya variabilis. Next base: position 749,911,144 of record NC_135234.1, on the reverse strand, counting down.
GAAAAGACAAACATAAGAATGAGCTAGGTATTTAGCAAAGAGAGGCCCACTAGCTAATAGCAGAATATAGAAAGATAACTTATATGGTCAGCAAAAACCCTATCAAAAATATCCACACTGGAAATTTAAGAACCCCCGAACCGTCTAACGGCCCGGGGGGAGAACACCAGCCCCCTAGAGCTTCCAGCAAGGACAGGAATCACATTTAGTACAAGCTGGACAAAAATGAGAACAAGCAAATAACCCAAAAAACAAAGAAGCAGGACTTAGCTTTAAATTTGCACGAACCAGGACCAGCAGATAGGAGCAAACAGAATGTGTCTGATTACAACGATGCCAGGCACTGGACTAAGGATCCAGGAGGTTTATATAGCAACACCCCTGAACTAACGACCCAGCTGGGTGCAAACTGAGGGAAGAAAATCCCAGAGTCATATCACTAGTAACCACAAGAGGGAGCCAAAAAGTCTAATTCACAACAGTACCCCCCCCCTTAAGGAGGGGTCACCGAACCCTCACCAAGACCACCAGGGCGATCAGGATGAGCAGCGTGAAAGGCACGAACTAAATCGGCCGCATGCACATCAGAGGCAACCACCCAGGAATTATCCTCGTGACCATAGCCCTTCCACTTGACCAAATACTGAAGCCTCCGTCTGGAGAGACGAGAATCCAAGATCTTCTCAACCACGTACTCCAACTCGCCCTCAACCAACACCGGAGCAGGAGGCTCAGCAGAAGGAACCACAGGCACCACGTAGCGTCGCAATAAAGACCTATGGAACACGTTGTGAATGGCAAACGAAACCAGAAGATCCAAGAGAAAGGACACTGGATTAAGGATTTCCAATATCTTATAAGGACCGATGAAGCGAGGCTTAAATTTAGGAGAGGAGACCTTCATAGGAACAAATCGAGAAGACAGCCACACCAAATCCCCAACACGAAGTCGGGGACCCACACCGCGGCGGCGGTTGGCAAAACGCTGAGCCTTCTCCTGTGACAATTTTAAGTTGTCCACCACATGATTCCAGATCTGCTGCAACCTATCCACCACAGAATCTACCCCAGGACAGTCAGAAGGCTCCACATGTCCCGAGGAAAAACGAGGATGGAAACCAGAGTTGCAGAAAAATGGCGAAACCAAAGTAGCGGAACTAGCCCGATTATTAAGGGCAAACTCAGCCAACGGCAAGAAGGTCACCCAATCATCCTGATCTGCCGAAACAAAACACCTCAAATAAGCCTCCAGAGTCTGATTAGTTCGCTCCGTTTGTCCATTAGTCTGAGGATGAAAGGCAGACGAGAACGACAAATCAATGCCCATCCTAGCACAAAAGGATCGCCAGAACCTGGAAACAAACTGGGATCCTCTGTCAGACACAATATTCTCAGGAATGCCGTGTAAACGAACTACATTCTGAAGGAACACAGGAACCAGATCGGAAGAGGAAGGCAGCTTAGGCAAAGGCACCAAATGGACCATTTTCGAAAAGCGATCACATACCACCCAGATGACAGACATACCCTGAGACACCGGGAGATCAGAAATGAAATCCATGGAAATGTGTGTCCAAGGCCTCTTCGGGACAGGCAAGGGCAAGAGCAACCCGCTGGCACGAGAACAGCAAGGCTTAGCTCGAGCACAAGTCCCACAGGACTGCACAAATGACCGCACATCCCGTGACAAGGAAGGCCACCAAAAGGACCTAGCCACCAGATCTCTGGTGCCAAAAATTCCCGGATGACCTGCCAACACCGAGGAATGAACCTCGGAAATGACTCTGCTGGTCCACTTATCAGGAACAAACAGTCTGTCAGGTGGACAAGAGTCAGGTCTACCAGCCTGAAATCTCTGCAACACGCGTCGCAAATCAGGGGAAATGGCTGACAAGATAACTCCCTCTTTAAGAATACCAACAGGTTCTGCGACTCCAGGAGAGTCAGGCACAAAGCTCCTTGAAAGAGCATCAGCCTTCACATTCTTTGAACCTGGTAAATACGAGACCACAAAGTCAAAACGGGAGAAAAACAATGACCAGCGGGCCTGTCTAGGATTCAGGCGCTTAGCAGACTCGAGATACATCAAATTTTTGTGATCAGTCAAGACCACCACACGATGCTTAGCACCCTCGAGCCAATGACGCCACTCCTCAAATGCCCACTTCATGGCCAGTAACTCCCGATTGCCAACATCATAATTCCGCTCAGCAGGCGAAAACTTCCTAGAGAAGAAAGCACATGGTCTCATTACCGAGCAACCAGGGCCTCTCTGTGACAAAACGGCCCCTGCCCCAATCTCAGAAGCATCCACTTCGACCTGAAAGGGAAGTGAGACATCAGGCTGGCACAAAACAGGCGCCGAAGTAAACCGGCGCTTCAACTCTTGGAACGCCTCCATGGCTGCAGGAGCCCAGTTAGCAACATCAGAACCTTTCTTGGTCATATCCGTCAAAGGTTTAACAACGCTAGAAAAATTAGCGATAAAACAACGGTAGAAGTTAGCAAAACCCAAGAACTTCTGAAGACTCTTAACTGACGTGGGTTGAGTCCACTCATGAATAGCTCGGACCTTGACTGGGTCCATCTCCACAGCAGAAGGGGAAAAAATAAACCCCAAAAAGGAACCTTCTGTACTCCAAAGAGACACTTTGAGCCTTTAACAAACAAAGCATTCTCACGCAAAACCTGAAACACCATCCTGACCTGCTCCACATGTGAGTCCCAATCTTCAGAGAAAACCTGAATATCATCCAGATAAACAATCATAAATTTATCCAGATACTTCCGGAAAATATCATGCATAAAGGACTGAAACACTGAGGGAGCATTAGAGAGCCCAAAAGGCATGACCAAGTACTCAAAATGACCTTCGGGCGTATTAAATGCAGTCTTCCATTCATCTCCTTGCTTAATGCGCACAAGGTTGTACGCACCACGAAGATCTATCTTGGTGAACCACTTGGCACCTTTAATCCAGGCAAACAAGTCCGACAACAGAGGCAAAGGATACTGAAATTTAACAGTGATTTTATTCAGAAGCCGATAGTCAATACAAGGTCTCAAAGATCCGTCCTTCTTGGCCACAAAAAAGAATCCCGCACCAAGAGGGGAAGAGGAAGGACGGATATGCCCCTTCTCCAGAGACTCTTTGATATACGAACGCATTGCGGCATGCTCAGGTACAGACAGATTAAATAATCTTCCCTTGGGAAATTTACTACCTGGAATTAAATCTATGGCGCAGTCACAGTCCCTATGAGGAGGCAGAGCACTGGATCTGGACTCGCTGAATACATCCTGATAATCAGACAAATACTCAGGAACTTCCGAAGGAGTAGAGGAAGCAATAGACACCGGCGGGGAATCAGCATGAATTCCCTGACAGCCCCAACTTGACACAGACATTGCCTTCCAATCCAAGACTGGATTGTGGGTCTGTAACCATGGCAGACCCAAAACGACCAAATCATGCATTTTATGCAGAACAAGAAAACGAATCACCTCCCGATGTTCAGGAGTCATGCACATGGTTACCTGCGTCCAAAACTGCGGTTTATTTTCCGCCAATGGCATAGCATCAATACCTCTAAGAGGAATAGGATTAACCAACGGTTCAAGAACAAAACCACAGCGCTTGGCAAATGACAGATCCATAAGACTCAGGGCAGCACCTGAATCCACAAACGCCATAACAGGGTAAGAAGACAAAGAGCAAATTAAAGTCACAGACAGAATAAATTTAGGTTGCAAATTACCAATGGCGACAGGACTAACAACCCTTGTTAGACGTCTAGAGCATGCTGATATAACATGTGTAGAATCACCACAGTAAAAACATAACCCATTCTGACGTCTATGATTTTTCCGCTCATTTCTAGTCTGAATTCTATCGCATTGCATTAAATCAGGTGTTTGTTCAGACAACACCACCAGAGGATTAGCGGTTTTGCGCTCCCGCAAACGCCGGTCAATTTGAATAGCCAGCGCCATAGAATCATTCAGATTTGTAGGAACAGGGAAACCCACCATCACATTCTTAATGGCCTCAGAAAGGCCATTTCTGAAATTTGCGGCCAGAGCACACTCATTCCACTGAGTAAGCACGGACCATTTCCGAAATTTTTGGCAATACACTTCAGCTTCATCCTGGCCCTGAGAAATAGCCAGCAAGGCTTTTTCTGCCTGAATTTCAAGATTGGGTTCCTCGTAAAGCAATCCGAGCGCCAGAAAAACGCATCAATATTTGCCAATGCCGGATCTCCTGGCGCTAGGGAGAAAGCCCAATCCTGAGGGTCGCCCCGTAAAAAAGAAATAACAATTTTAACTTGCTGAGCTGAATCTCCAGATGAACAATTTACAATTATTCATGAAATTCCTAAACCTAAATCGTTCTCCAGAAAATAATTCCGGAATAGGTATTTTCGGTTCAGACATAGGACTACTGGTAACAAAATCTTGTATGCCCTGCACACGAGCTGCCAGCTGGTTTACACTTGTAATCAAGGTCTGGACATTCATGTCTGCAGCAAGCACAAGCCACTCAAAGGTAAAGGGGAGGAAGAGAGGAAAGAAAAAAAAAAAAAAACTCAGAATTTCCTTTCTTATTATCCCACTTCTGTAATGCATTAAACATTCAATGTTGGCCTGGCATACTGTTATGACCCCAATGGCACAGGGTCTCAGGAATAATTGTAAGTCTGCAAACACAGAAAAACCAGCTCATAGGGCAGTGGTAACTGGGCTGACCATATATCTAATCCTAGCACCACAAATACCAGTAGCCGGGGAACGTGCCTACGTTGATTCTAGACGTCTCGCGCCAGCCGGAGAACTAACTAACCCTAGAAGGGAAAAGAAAGACCTTTCTTGCCTCCAGAGAAAATACCCCAAAAGTTGGATACAAGTCCCCAACAAATAATAACGGTGAGGTAGGAGGAAAAGACAAACATAAGAATGAGCTAGGAATTTAGCAAAGAGAGGCCCACTAGCTAATAGCAGAATATAGAAAGATAACTTATATGGTCAGCAAAAACCCTATCAAAAATATCCACACTGGAAATTCAAGAACCCCCGAACCGTCTAACGGCCCGGGGGGAGAACACCAGCCCCCTAGAGCTTCCAGCAAGGACAGGAATCACATTTAGTACAAGCTGGACAAAAATGAGAACAAGCAAATAACCCAAAAAACAAAGAAGCAGGACTTAGCTTTAAATTTGCACGAACCAGGACCAGCAGATAGGAGCAAACAGAATGTGTCTGATTACAACGATGCCAGGCACTGGACTAAGGATCCAGGAGGTTTATATAGCAACACCCCTGAACTAACGACCCAGCTGGGTGCAAACTGAGGGAAGAAAATCCCAGAGTCATATCACTAGTAACCACAAGAGGGAGCCAAAAAGTCTAATTCACAACAGTCCTCGTTATTCACTGCGCCTCTCACCAACCATTATCTACACTCTGGGAAGCCCTGGGGATACACTTCACCTGTGGGAAGGTACACCATCTAGCTGCCATAACATCACCCCAGCGGACCCCTCACAGCAGCGTCGGTCACCCTGACCGAATACCACAGGTGGCGTCACGAACATTAAAGACCTTTCCCCATAAGAACTATTCCTTTTATTGGACGCCCCTCCAAGGGCCATGGACCGGGTCGGACCACCGTGACATCCCCTGAACCGAAGGACCCAGTGCCAAGTACCCCATTGCCCTTACGTGGGGGGCGCTCCACATGCTCCAGAGGAAGGTGTTTCATTGGGCACACAACAGGCAGGGCTGTGGATTCGGTAAGCCAAACTTACCACTCCTCAATTTCCATGATTCCTGACCACACAACTCTGACACCACACTACTGACCATGTACATAAAGTTCAGCACAGATTCATCTCAACTAAAAGCTGAGATCCTTAGATCAGGAACAGAACAGGCATTTATAGGACATTTCATAACTTTCCCAAATTATTCTTAAAAAAATTTACAGCACATTCTGCATTGAACTCCTGTACCCAATATATTAGAGATTTTAGGAGTCTTGGTACATTTTATACCGACTCCATCAAAATGGACACTGACTCCACGACTCCGACTCTACAGCCCTGGTAGCAGGCACAGATCTACCACATCCTCTCTCTCAGTGCAGCAGCTACACAGCCACATTCCCTATTTTTCCCTATTTGATGCTCTCCTTATTGTTTTCAACCCAAAAGAGTGTACAGTATTACGCGGCCTGTATACAAGGAGACAGTGGCCATCAGATTATTACACGGCCTGTTTTCAGAGTCTCCCCCCCAAAAAAAAAAAAAAAAAAAAACAACCCAGTGTTGGCTACCTTCTCCTCCTACACCATGTCCACCTACATCTTCACCTCCTTCTCCACTTGGATCTCTGCCTCCTGGTTCTACATAGTCGTAGTTTTCTTTATTCTATGTTCTTTTAAATCTGTTCCCTAACTAAAACAAAAAAAAAACACTAAATAGTGTTGGATATCTCCTCCCCTAATTCTTCCACCTACACCGCCGTGTCAACCTCCTTGACTTGGAAGTTCGCCTCCTGGATCAAAAATCTTATTTTTTCTTTTTTCATTCTATGTTATTTTAAATCATTTCCCTATCCACATTTGTTTGCAGGGCAATTTCTTGTTCTCACCCTCATTTAGCTTCCTTTTGCTACCCTCTAGACCTGACTCTGACCATTTTAAAGCCATTTTTAAGTACAAAAGTTTGGGTCCCCATTGACTTGTATTAGGATCGGGTTCGAGGTCAAGTTTGAGGTCAAGTTTGGCCCCTAACCAAACTTTTTACCCCAACATTCACGGGTTCGCTCATCTCTAATCATTTGGCGTAATTTCCCAGGACTTCTAACCGTCTCCTGAACGTCTGCAGCAATGAAGGCTGTCAGAACATGCAACTGCCTACATTTTTGGCATCATTAATGGATTCTATATTGCATCACTTCTGCCTGACTACTTTACTAGAATGGGAAGGTCAGAAATTTGTTTGGCCATCTATAATTATATTGAGTAGCCATTTACATGACGTCGTTGTGTCCGACCTGCAACTGTTGGGATCATTTGGTGTCGATTTCCCGAGGCTCCTCCACACCTTCTCCTGAACGTCTGCAACAATGATGGGTGTAAAAACGTGCGATTGTCTATATTTTTTGCCATCATTCATGGATTCTGCATTGCATCACTTTTGTCCCACTACTTAACTATAACGGGAAAGTCGGAAAATTGGATATTCATCTACAATTATATCCAGTAGCCACTTACATGACACATCTGTTTGCCCGACATGTTACCGCTGGGACCATTTACTGTCAATTTCCCAAAGCTTGTTCTAACCATTTCCTGGATGTCTATAGCAAGGACAGGTGTCCAAACATGCGATTTGCCACATTTTTGGCATTGGTCACAGATCCGGTATTATCTCACTACTGCCCTTTGCTTGAACAGGTAAGTCCAGAAATTTGCCAGTGGAACAATCTTGTGTTCCTATGAATGTTTGTCTGTACATCGGCCTGGATTATCAAAATCCCTGTCAGACACATGTAGAAGCCTTGGCCTGACAAGTGTCATCATCTACAAACTACACAAGGGAAACAAGGGGGCTGGTTTTCATGGCCCACCCCACACAATTCCTCTAATGTAATTTTCAATAGTGTCACGGTCAAGCTGTTAGCTTTCGAACATAAACAACGTTGTGTGCCCGGACTGTAAAATCCACGATCAATACCTGCTGTCAAAGGAATTAGGTCTCTTTAGATTGCAGAAGTATTTATAGAATGAGCAATGAATGAGGTGTCATCTGTCGTACAGTGGGAATTTGTAGGGGTTGGGGAACCTTCTGCTTTCCTGGTGGAGCAGAGGGAAAGTATAATGACAACAACAAAAACCCCATAAAGTAAGATTCATAACCGGACTGAAAAAGTCAATTGTATACAAGTGGATTTTAGAGACTGTTGATTACTGGTAATTAGCTAGAAGTTGTGCAATCAATAAGGAATCGCCTGGAGACCTCGCTGCGATGCCGCGGGAATACAAGATGCCGTGAATTTAAGAAGGACTCCGGCTCTTATTATGTTATTTGAGGCTATTTAGTCATTTTCAATTTGTTTTTGGTCTTTTATTATAACTCTGCAAATAAGATTAAAGAATTATGTTCAACATGAAGCTTCAGGAGCACACCGCTCTCCTGCCTCCCGGCTGCCTGCTTGCCCGAGAGCGGCGCTCCGTCTTTATTTGGCATTTTGAAACATTGGTATCATTTTGCCTCTGGCCAAAACTGTTTACTCTTCGATGCTGCAAGCAAGGACATATTTGCCTTTGTAGCAATAGAGGTGCTCTGTACCATAATCTGCTCAGCTTCAGAGCAGTGCTTACAAGCCCTATTAGAAAGAGCTTGTAAGTGCGTGTTCCTTGCCTAGGAGACCGGCCACCACTAATACACTGCAGAAGTGACTGATAACTTAGGCAATAAATAGTAAACTATACAATTAAAAATCTCCCTGGTCTTGAGAATGGAGAGGATTCTTTTTTTATAATGGGTAATTTGCAAAGTGGCTTGTTTTTGCAGGCAGTTTTATCCTTTTATCGTGATGTGAAAAGCCTCTCAATAGTAATTGTGGTAAAATTTATCGCATTACCTCCCTCGAGACATTTTCTGTATTCAGTAGGTGCCTGGAATTTTGTGAACCCCTCAGAATTTCTCATATTTCAGAATAATCTACGTCAGATTTTCACACAAGTTCTACAAGTAGTAAAGAAAGAAATCAAGCAAATGAGTCAAAATCATTAGACTTTGTCATTATTTTAAATGAAGGAAATGATCCAATATAACATGTCTGTTAGTGGTAAAACTTTGCTTTCAGTATCTGGTGTGACCCCCTTGTTCAGTAATAACTGCATCTAAATGTTTCCGGTAATTGTTCATTAATCCTGCACTTCAGCATGGAGGAATTTTAGCCTGTTCCTCCCTACAAAACAGCTTCACCTCAGTTATGTTGGTGGATTATCTCCCATGAACTGCTCGGTCCAGATCCTTCCACAACAATTCTGCAGGATTAAGGTCAGGACTGTGCCTTGTCCATTAAAAAGCTTTAAGTTTATTCTTCGTTAACATTCTTTTGTAGAACAACTTTTGTGCTTTGGGTCGTTGTTCTGATGCACGCTCCACATTCTCTTGAGATTCAGCTCATGGATAGATGTCCTGACGTTTTCCTTTAGAATTTCCTGATGAAATTGAAAATTCATGGTTTCTTTCTCGTCCAGACGCAGTAAATAAGGTACAAAGATTAAGCTATACCAGTGTTTTTTTTTTTCTAAACATAACACTTCTCATTTTAAACCAAAGAGCTCTATTTTGGACTTGTCTGTCCACAAATTATTGTTCCGATAGCCTTGTGGCTTGTCCAGGGGATTGATAACAAAATGCAAATAGGAAGCAATGTTCTTTTTAAAAGCAGTGGCTTTCTCCAGGCAATCCTGTCATGTACAGCATTGTTGTTTACTGACAGTGGACGCATGAACATTAACATTATATAATGTGAGAGAGGCCTTTAGTTGCTTAGAGGTCACCTTGGGTTTCTTTGTGATCTCTCAAGACTATTATAAGCTTTGCTCTTGGAGAGATCTTTGTTGGTTGACCACTCCTGGAGAGAGTAATAATGGTCTAAGTCTAATAAAGTCTAATATTTTTAACTCATTTGATTGATTTGGTTCTTCCTCTACTTTTAGGACTTGTGTGGACATCTGATGTAGTTTTAGGTTAAATTTATGCTATTTATGTCAGTTTCAGACATACAATAAGATGCCAGCCTAATGTTTGAACTAATTATTTACTCAATATTCTCGTAAGCTAATAATGGAGAATTAGTATATAAAACCAGTAAGTATGAACTACAATCTTCTCCAGTATAACTCTGAGCCATGGATATTTTTAATGACTAATTCTAATGCTTTTTGTACATGTACCTATTATTTTTTTTTAGTGGAATGGGAGAATTGTGGTTCAAAATAGTGACAACATTTAAAGGGAATCTGGCCCCCACGGGACGTATATGACCTATTATTATGGGCATACAGGAAATAGAAATGTTACACTAGTCCTACCTGTGTCCCTCATATTAATGGTCTTGTTGTGTAGAAATGTTAGATTCTGTTTTTATGCTAATGACTTCTTCCAGGCTCCAGGGGGTACAGTGCCTGGAAGAAATCCCTGCCTCCTGTCTTCACTGTAATGCATACCCGCTTCTATCAGCGTCAGTTATGGCCATGGAATCCTGCGCCTGTGCCCTTCGCCCCCTCAGAAATATATACCATATCTCATCCTCCCTTAGGTGATCACTGCATTCAGGGATCTTTTAGGCAGGCACCAGCAAATCACTGTGACCTCCGGTGTGCGCGCCAATAATATGCTCTCCCCAATTACTCCCTACATAGTCATCGCTAGGAACCATGTATACACGGCGATGACTGTGCAGGGAGGAAGTGGGGGATCACCTTATCGGCGCGCACATTGTAGGTCACTGGAGCAGAAATCACCGGTGCAGAATATTCCTGAATACAGTGCCCCAAGAAGGGAGGATGAGGTATGTTTTTATGAGAGAGTGCAGGGCGAAGGCACAGGATTCCGGGGCCCTAACTGATGCTGATGGAAGAGGTAAGTATTACAATGAAAACAGATGGCAGGGATTTCTTCCAGGCACCGCACGCCCCGGAGCCTGGACGAAATCATTAACATAAATAAAGAATATAACATTCCTCAGAATCAAGACCATTAATATGAGGCATACAGGTAGAACTAGCTAAACATTTCTACTACCTGTATGCCTATATTAATAGGTCATATACCGTAAATACTCGAGTATAAGCTAACTCTAGTATAAGCTGAGGCACCTAAATTTGCCACGAAATACTGGGTAAACTTGTTGACTCGAGTATAAGATGGGTATGCATTGTCCCCTCATCCCTATCCTGGTATGCATGGCTTCCTGTATGCATGGCTCCCCATCCCTGTCCTTGTATTCATAGCTCCCTGTATGCATGGCTCCTTATCCCTGTCCTTGAGTGCATGACTCCCAGTCTCTATATGCATGGCTCCTTATCCCCGTCCTTGTATGCATGGCTCCTTATCCCTGTATGCATGGTTCCTATAAAAAAACAACACACCCTACTTACCTTCCCTGCGTGACCTAGCTGCATCTCGGTCCGGTGCCAGTAGCTCTTCCTGCCGAGTGGTCATGTGTCACCACTCATTAAGGTAATGAATATTCACTCCACGCCCATGGGAGTGGAGAGATGTGAATATTCATTGCCTTAATGAGTGGGGAACACGTGATCGCTCAGTCGAAAGAGCTGCTGGTGCCGGCCGGAACGAGATGCAGGGAGGGCACGCAGGGAAGGTATATAGGATGTGTGCTGGAAGCCGGTGGCTGTGGTTGTAACTGCCCTCTATAAAAGAAATAAAGAGAATATTCATTTCTCTTTAGCAGTGGGCACAGGCATAGCTGCAGCCGCTGGCTCCTGCCTCTGTGAACCGCTGCTCCACAGCTCCCCCTCCCCACCGTCTTTCTGAGACAATGACTAGTGCATAAACTGAGGGGGGCGTTTTCAGCACAAAAAATGTGCTGAAAAGCTCAGTTTATACACGAGTATATAAAGATTCCCATTCATTATAATTAGGTAATAAGGGTATGGTAAAAAGAATAGTGGTGATGGACAGGATAATGTAAAGAAAGGCATCTGGCATTAAGAATGTTGGCGCAACAAGCAGCTGCAGAAGCATCATCACTGCCACCACTTGCATTTGCCGCCACCATCTGGCACAGCTGTAATGGCAGTATTATTACCGAACTCAGTTTGCCTCCTTTGCCTACAACAAGCATATTATTGGAGAGAAAGCAGAAAATGTTCAGGAATATAAGCCACAAAACTTATCATCTTGATGTAACTGAGATGTTACCTCTGACAGTGACACTGTCAGTTTGAGTCTGTTGTCCTCAACCATAACAGTTAATGTTTTACATTTCAAACTTTCGTTTCCAACAATGACCACTTTGTCTTTTCTGTCCCTTAGTTCCCAAAGCTACTAGGGGGAACTCTGGATGCTAAGGAAGATATTTCAGAACAACAACTTCTTCTAGTTGCTGTATTGAATTAGGTGAATAGTCTGCATTTTAAAATGGATGAAATTGTAGGAAAAGGAGAATATGACTCAAATTCCTAGCTTTGTTAGTGGCACTGTTAGAGGGACACTATTAGTGACATGGAGCTCCTGACGCTTTCGATCCACAGAGTTTATCCCCCTTTTTCTAGTTAATTTGATTTCAGATAAGTTTTCCATCTCTAACTTGTTATTAAGTATGTCCCCTGATGAACCGACTTTGGGAGAAACGCATCAAGATTTGCATACTTAATAGATATAGGTTGTCATACTATAGCTGTTGTTGTTAACCTTACCCTCTATTGGGTCTTATAGTCTCCGAACAAAGGATTTTATACTTTTTATCTGATATGAAATGTTTTCAAGAGTCAGGAAGAACATGTTTTGGGTACATGGTAAATAAAGTCATCATGACCTGGGTAACAGGGGGGCTACATGAGTTACATTGCTGTAAATGGTATAAAATACTGCTTCTTGTGTGAATAAAGTAGGAAAGTGACTTGCTCACAACTAGTGTGCATTCTTTTCTCTGAGCGCTCGTTATTTTTGGGCCAAATCTCTTAATTTGGCCTCACTGGTGATCCGGCATATATGACTTTGGGTCAGAACGAGAATGGCTGCAACATTACCAACTAGGGCATATTAGGGGGAGTCGATGTCGAGTGGGGGCGCCATTTGTGCAGGTCTTAGGATGCCAACCCCCACAGCAAGGTAGGGCATTAACAGTAGTACAACAAGGTTTATCTAGGTACCCTTGTTGGCGTCATGTACAAGCAGACCCTTGACTTTTACTAGGCCTGTGTTAATCCTAATTTTTTGACCGTATTAATGACTATCAGATATATTAACCATTTTCTTGGTCAATGAAAGCAACGTTGCACCTAGATTCTGCACCTATCAATATTGTTGGTCACTTTTCTCCCCCAAAGAATCACCCCTTTATTTAATAGACAGTAGGCTTTATATGACTGTTTAGTGCAATACACTTGGGAATAGGTGCAATTGACATTTTTTTTCATTTATACTTTCTTACCATTACGCTCCCCATTATAATTGGGAATATGTGCAATATATATGTGTTTACTCACCTGTACTTACACCTTCATTCCCTGTTTATTGCATTTTTGCCCCTTCTTCCTTCCCATTTACAACGTTGATTTTGAATGCACACCTATGACTTCTTACGTTTCTGAATCATTGTGTCTGCTGTCTGACTCTTTTGCTCTCCCTCACTTTCGGGCCTACTAGGGCACATTGGGGAGAGTCTACGTTGAGTGGGGGCATCACAGAGCAGGTTCTAGAGTGCCAACCTCTGCAGCAAGGTAGAAGATTAATAGTTGGTCATTAGGGTTACCCTACACTTTCGTACTTTCGTTTAATGCTTTGTTCGGTGATTTGATGTTTTGTGGCATGTATCATATTTGTTTTTGGTGAATCGGGACACTTTTAATAGTAGCGGAGATGGTAGTGGTACTATGAGTCAAGGCAAATCTAAAGGTGGGAATTAAGAAGAGATGCAAGGAGCTCAAAACATTTCCCTTACTGTGGAAATTGTCAGCTGAGTCTGTGATCATGATTGTGTGATGGGCAGGTGGTAACCAAATCAGAGAGATGAAGAGATGATGTCATCAGAGAAGGAGGATGGTAGCAGTAATGAAAAAACTTTGAGCTGAAGGCCAGCCAAATGATTTTCTGGGGACAGTCATGCTTTATCTATGGGCAGTTCAGGAATTGGTTAAAACTCATCTGTTTGTGAATAAGGCTCAACAGCACCTCAAAGTTCTGATGGTGGTCATGATGGTGGCAAGTCCTATGTGTGGGCATTTTGAGGGTGGGATTTCTTTTTCATGTTGCCGCTAGTCCAATCTACTGCAGGGTGCAGGCTCTGCAGTTGGAAAATAACATAATAATGACATAAATGGACTAGGAACTGCGGCTCTATATCAGCCGGTGAAGCGCCATCAGCTGCCCACGTGGCACAGAAAATGGATTAGCAATATGAGCCATGCTCAAGTTTCTTCTCATGATTGTCGTTCTGTTAGTGTTATGACCCCAATGGCAGAGGGTCTCAGGAATAATGCTAAGTCAGTAAATACAGAAAACCAGCTCATAGGGCAGTGGTAACTGGGCTGACCATATAACTAATCCTAGCACCACAAATACCAGCAGCCGGGGAACGTTCCTACGTTGATCCTAGACGTCTCGCGCCAGCCGGAGAGCTAACTACCCCTAGAAGGGAAAAGAAAGACCTTTCTTGCCTCCAGAGGAAATACCCCAAAAAGTTGGATAGAAGCCCCCCACAAATAATAACGGTGAGGTAAGAGGAAAAGACAAACATAAGAATGAGCTAGGAATTTAGCAAAGAGAGGCCCACTAGCTAATAGCAGAATATAGAAAGATAACTTATATGGTCAGCAAAAAATCCTATCAAAAATATCCACACTGGAAATTCAAGAACCCCCGAACCGTCTAACGGCCCGGGGGGAGAACACCAGCCCCCTAGAGCTTCCAGCAAGGTCAGGAATCACATTTAGTACAAGCTGGACAAAAATGATAGCAAACAAATAACCCAAAAAACAAAGAAGCAAGACTTAGCTTAATTTAACACGAACCAGGACCAGCAAACAGGAGCAAACAGAATGTGTCTGAGAACACCGATGCCAGGCACTGGACTAAGGTTCCAGGAGGTTTATATAGCAACACCCCTGAAGTAACGACCCAGCTGGGTGCAGACAGAGGGAAGGAAATCCCAGAGTCATATCACTAGTAACCACTAGAGGGAGCCAAAAAAGTCTAATTCACAACAGTTAGCTTGCAGTGCCTGGTCATTGTCATCATCTCCCTCATCATCCTCATATACTGCTTTCTATACGTTCTGGTGTTCCTCCTTTGGAGTCAGTTAGCCATATGTGTGCCCAGTAAACGTGACCCCAACTGCCACATGTTGTTCACTACAGTTGGATATTCTACTGCTTTTTGAGAAATGATGGCATGCATTCAGGCTTGAAGAAAGATACCTAGCTACCATTATTTCTTTAAGGAAGCCGTTCATTCTTTGTATTTTCACGAGGCAGAGACCATGTGCCACTCCTTGGAATTGATGTGTTGCAAGATGCACTCCACCATTGACAGCATCAGTTACAGTCAAGGACTTTGGTGCAAGCTTCTGGAAGAGGAAAGGGTGGCACTCTGACTCACGTGAGTATCTTGTATAAACTTTTATTTACAGCATTTTATACAATATTGAGCCAGGGACGGTCTTCCTTCAGGACGACAGCCATTTCGCCCTGGACCCGTTGAAGTGCTAGGAAGAGCACAAAACGGCCATCGTCCTGAAGGAATACCGTCCCTGGCTCAATATTATATAAAGTGCTGTAAGAATAAAAGTTTATACAAGATACTCACGTGAGTCAGTGCCACTTTCCTCTATCTTAAGCTTGCACCATTGACTTGTCTTCTTCAGCTGTAGCACCTGTACACCACAATACTAGCAAGCTGCTATCAACTCTCTGCTAAATACTTCTCAAGGTATGCGGTCAGAATGGTGCCATTTTTTTTTTTGATCTTGAAACTTTTGTTAAACAAATATACCCACTTGGGATTTTATTGCTGTGTTGTCCAAACAATTAGTTTTCTCACAGCTTAAAAAATAAGCCAATACTTCCATGATTGTGAGCTATTAGCCTTTTTTTTGTGAATGATTTTTTTTTTCAGGTTTTGACTGGGGTGAATTTCCTTGGTAGAACCCTGCGCAGGGTTTAGGTACAATAAGCACACTTTTTTCAAACAACAATTTATGGTATTCCATGACTACAATTTTATTAACCATCAATCTCACTGTTTTTCTGAATATGAAGATTTTTTGTGCTTTGACTGCTCTGAGTTCCTCCAGTAGGCCCCTACGTAGAATTGAACCCTTGCCTGGGTTTGGTGTGGGCCACAGGCCAAGGCAGGTGATTCCTTAGTAGGCCCCTGGGCAAGAACTTTCGTCATTCTCCTGGACTTACACTCAATGACCGAATAGTCACAAAAGAGGGATAATTTCTGGAGCACTTTTATTTTAAAAACCTGTCAATGCGCTGCGTCAGGATGTTGGTTACCATAGTTTATATTTATTTATTTTATTCACTTATATAGAGCCATTAATTCTGCAGCACTTTACAGACATTATCAGCACTGTTCCCCTTGGGGCTCACAATCTACATTCGCTATCAGTATGTCTTTGGAGTGTAGGAAGAACCTGGCGGAAACCCACGCTAACACTGGGAGAAGATACAAACTTCTTGCAGATGACATTTCTAACTCTGTGTTTGCGACAAAAGGCTTGAAAAGGGTCAGGATTCAGTCCTAGTAGACCCCTAAAGTTAAATAGGAAGCTTTTCAGTACCTGCAATAGTTTTGAAAAATTCGATGCCAGCTAATTTGGATTTCAGAAGATTTGCTAATCTTTAGAACTAGATATTCAGATGCTTGACTTTTCTTTCCTTTCCTTTCCTTTCTTACTGCTCTGAAAAAGGTAATTACAGGTCATGCATCCAGCCATAGCCAGATCCACATTATAGTACAGAAATCTCTATATGTGCTCCAATGTGTCCATACCCATACAGAGGCACATGGGTATTCTTTCTCTGACTTATGTCCCTATTATGATGTGATACGGAGGCAAATTACGTTTGAATAGTGGGGATTCCTTGTGCCCATCTGCCAAGTAATAAAAGATAATTTTACAATTGTGGTAGAAAATCTGAAATAGTACAGGTGCTTCTCACAAAATTAGAATATCATCAAAAAGTTAACTTTTTCAAAACAAAAAGTGAAACATACAGTATATTATATTGAGTCATTACAAACAGAGTGATCTATTTCAAATAGAAAATTTAGAATAATTAACAAAAAACACCTGCAAAGGCTTCCTAAGCCTTTATGACAGTCAATTAGTCTGTTTCAGTAGGCTCCACAATCATGGGGAAGACTGCAGACTTGACAGATGTCCAGAAGGCAGTCATTGACACACTCCACAAAGAGGTTAATGTCATGATTCCCAATGGCAGGGACTTAGGCAAAAAACGGACAAGCTCTAGGAAGGATGGTATCTTAGGTAACCGCGATACTGAACCTAACACGCAACTAAAAGTAGCCAGGGGGTGCGCCTACGTTGTCTCTAGACACCTCATGCCAGCCGGAGATCTAACTACCCCTAATAGAGGAATACACAGACCTGACTTGCCTCCAGGGAAACCCCAAAGGTTATAGTAGCCCCCCACATGTAATAACGGTTAGGTAAGAGGAAAACACAAACGCAGTATGAATATAGATTCAGCAAAGCGAGGCCCTCTGACTAGATAGCGGAATATACAAAAGAGGACTTCGCGGTCACCTCAAAACCCTGAACAGCCATCCTGGAATTACCTTAACTCCGTTGTCAACTCATGACACTGGAGTAGCAATTCCAGATCACTAGAGCTTCCAGCCGCACGAGATATGTAAATGCATGCTGGACAAAACAAACACAAAAAGCCAAAGATTCAACTTAACTGACTTGCAGACTTGGAGCAGGAAGCAAGCAACAAGGTGCTCTGATAACATTGATTGCCGGCACTACAATGACTGGGAAGCCAGACTAAATAGGAGACTCCCAATTTCCTAATGGAAACAGGTGCACTGGAAAAAACAAGACACCAGTCAACCAGTACCACCAGTAACCACCAGAGGGAGCCCAAAAACAGAATTCACAACAGTACCCCCCCCTTAAGGAGGGGGCACCGAACCCTCATGAGAACCACCAGGGCGATCTGGATGCGCCCTATGAAAGGCGCGAACCAAATCAGAAGCATGAACATCAGAGGCAGTCACCCAAGAATTATCCTCCTGACCGTATCCCTTCCATTTAACCAAATTCTGAAGTCTCCGTCTGGAAATGCGAGAGTCCAAAATCTTCTCCACAACATACTCCAATTCACCCTCCACCAGCACAGGAGCAGGAGGCTCAACAGAAGGAACAACCGGTACCTCGTACCTCCGCAACAACGACCGATGGAAGACATTATGAATGGTGAAAGATGCTGGTAGATCCAAACGAAAAGATACAGGATTAAGAATCTCCAAAATCTTATAAGGACCTATAAACCGAGGCTTAAACTTAGGAGAGGAGACCTTCATAGGGACAAAACGAGAAGACAACCACACCAAGTCCCCAACACGGAGATGATGACCCACACGACGATGACGATTAGCAAACTGCTGAGTCCTCTCCTGAGACAGCTTCAAATTGTCCACCACATGACTCCAAATCTGGTGCAGTCTATCCACCACAGTGTCCACTCCAGGACAATCCGAAGATTCCACCTGGCCAGATGAAAAACGAGGGTGAAACCCTGAATTGCAAAAAGAAAGGAGATACCAGAGTGGCAGAACTGGCCCGATTATTGAGGGCAAACTCTGCCAATGGCAAAAAGGCGACCCAATCATCCTGATCAGCAGACACAAAACACCTCAAATAAGTCTCCAAGGTCTGATTAGTTCGCTCCGTCTGGCCATTAGTCTGGGGATGGAACGCAGACGAAAAAGACAAATCAATGCCCATCCTGGCACAGAACGCTCGCCAGAACCTGGACACAAATTGAGATCCCCTGTCAGAAACGATGTTTTCCGGGATACCATGTAAACGAACCACATTCTGAAAAAACAAAGGAACCAACTCCGATGAAGAAGGCAATTTGGGCAAGGGTACCAAATGAACCATCTTAGAAAAACGGTCACACACCACCCAAATAACAGACATTTTCTGAGAAACCGGGAGATCCAAGATAAAGTCCATAGAGATGTGCGTCCACGGCCTCTTCGGAATAGGCAAGGACAACAACAATCCACTAGCCCGAGAACAGCAAGGCTTGGCCCGAGCACAAACATCACAAGACTGCACAAAGGTACGCACATCCCGAGACAAGGAAGGCCACCAGAAGGATCTGGCCACCAAATCTCTGGTACCAAAAATTCCAGGGTGGCCTGCCAACACAGAAGAATGAACCTCTGAGATGACTCTACTGGTCCACTCATCTGGAACGAACAATCTCCCAGGCGGACAACGATCAGGCCTATCAGTCTGAAACTCCTGCAAAGCACGCCGCAAGTCTGGGGAGACAGCAGACAAAATCACTCCATCCTTAAGGATACCCGTAGGCTCAGAATCACCAGAGGAGTCAGGCTCAAAACTCCTAGAAAGAGCATCTGCCTTCACATTTTTCGAGCCCGGCAAGTATGAAACCACAAAATTAAACCGGGAGAAAAACAAAGACCAGCGCGCCTGTCTAGGATTCAGACGCCTGGCAGACTCAAGGTAAATCAGATTCTTGTGATCAGTCAAGACCACCACCTGATGTCTAGCACCCTCAAGCCAATGACGCCACTCCTCAAATGCCCACTTCATAGCCAAGAGCTCCCGATTACCGACATCATAATTTCGCTCGGCGGGCGAAAACTTTCGAGAGAAGAATGCACATGGTCTCATCACTGAGCAATCGGGACCTTTCTGCGACAAAACCGCCCCTGCTCCAATCTCGGAAGCATCAACCTCAACCTGAAAAGGGAGCGAAACATCAGGCTGACGCAACACAGGGGCAGAAGAAAAGCGGCGCTTAAGCTCCCGAAAGGCCTCCACAGCCGCAGAGGACCAATTGGCAACATCAGCACCCTTCTTAGTCAAATCAGTCAGAGGTCTAACCACACTTGAAAACCCAGTTATAAAACGACGATAGAAATTAGCAAAGCCCAAGAACTTCTGAAGACTCTTCAGGGAAGTAGGCTGCGTCCAATCACAAATAGCCCGAACCTTGACAGGATCCATCTCAACAGAAGAAGGGGAAAAAATATACCCGAAAAAGGAGATCTTCTGAACCCCAAAAATGCACTTTGAACCCTTTACAAACAAAGAATTGGACCGCAAAACCTGAAAAACCTTCCTAACCTGTTGAACATGCGACTCCCAGTCATCCGAAAAAATCAAAATATCATCCAAATACACAATCATAAATTTATCCAGGTATTTACGGAAAATATCGTGCATAAAGGACTGAAAGACTGAAGGAGCATTAGAAAGACCAAAAGGCATTACCAAATACTCAAAATGGCCCTCGGGCGTATTAAATGCAGTTTTCCACTCATCTCCCTGCTTAATCCGCACCAAATTATACGCACCCCGAAGATCAACCTTAGAGAACCACTTTGCCCCTTTAATACGAGCAAATAAATCAGTCAATAGTGGCAAAGGATACTGATATTTGACTGTAATCTTATTCAACAAGCGATAATCAATACAGGGCCTCAGGGAGCCATCTTTTTTACCCACGAAAAAAAAACCTGCTCCTAAAGGGGATGAGGATGGACGGATATGTCCCTTTTCCAAGGACTCCTTAGTATACTCTCGCATAGCAGCATGCTCAGGCACAGACAGATTGAACAAACGACCCTTGGGAAACTTGCTGCCAGGAATCAATTCTATAGCGCAATCACAATCCCGGTGAGGGGGAAGAGAACCAAGTTTAGGCTCCTCAAAAACATCACAAAAATCAGACAAAAATGCCGGAATTTCAGAGGGAGTAGATGAAGCAATGGAAACCAAAGGTACTTCCCCATGAGCCCCCTGACATCCCCAACTTAACACAGACATTGTTTTCCAGTCAAGGACTGGATTATGAGTTTGCAACCATGGCAATCCAAGCACTAAGACATCATGCAAGTTATGCAACACAAGGAAGCGAATCACCTCCCGATGGTCAGGAGTCATACACATAGTCACTTGTGTCCAGAATTGTGGTTTATTCCTAGCCAAAGGGGTGGAGTCGATACCCTTCAGAGGGATAGGAACTTCCAAAGGCTCTAGGCTAAACCCACAGCGTCTGGCAAAGGACCAATCCATAAGACTCAAGGAAGCGCCAGAATCCACATATGCATCCACAGTGATAGATGACAATGAACAAATCAAAGTTACAGACAAAATAAACTTAGATTGTAAGGTGCCAATTGAAAAAGACTTATCAACCTTTTTTGTGCGTTTAGAGCATGCTGATATAACATGAGCAGAATCACCACAGTAGAAGCACAACCCATTTTTGCGCCTATAATTCTGCCGTTCACCTCTGGACAGAATTCTATCACATTGCATAATCTCTGGTGCCTGCTCAGAAGACACCGCCAAATGGTGCACAGGTTTGCGCTCCCGTAAACGCCGATCAATCTGAATAGCCATAGTCATGGATTCATTCAGACCTGTGGGCGTAGGAAACCCCACCATGACATCTTTAACGGCGTCAGAGAGACCTTCTCTGAAATTCGCCGCCAGGGCGCACTCATTCCACTGAGTAAGCACAGACCATTTTCGAAATTTTTGACAATATATTTCAGCTTCATCATGCCCTTGAGAGAGGGCTATCAAGGCCTTTTCAGCCTGAATCTCCAAATTAGGTTCCTCATAGAGCAACCCCAGTGCCAGAAAAAACGCATCCACACTGAGCAGCGCAGGATCCCCTGGTGCCAATGCAAATGCCCAATTCTGGGGGTCACCCCGCAACAAGGAAATAACAATTTTAACCTGCTGAGCGGAATCTCCAGCGGAGCGAGATCTCAGAGAAAGATACAATTTACAATTGTGCTTAAAATTCAAAAAACGAGATCTATCTCCAGAAAAGAACTCGGGTATAGGAATCTTGGGTTCAGACACAGGAGCATGCATAACATAGTCTTGGATATTTTGAACCTTAGAAGCGAGAGCATTTAGGTTTGAAGCTAAACTCTGGATATCCATTTTTCAACAGCAGAGATCTGAGCCATTCAGGGGTTAAGAGGAGAGAAAAAAAAAAACAGCAGACTGCAATTATGGCTAGACAGAACTTCTGAGTAAAAAAAAAAGTGTTAGAAACTTCCTTTTTTTTTTCTCTCTTTCTTCAGCCAATACTCTCAATACATTAGGCCGGCAATACTGTCATGATTCCCAATGGCAGGGACTTAGGCAAAAAACGGACAAGCTCTAGGAAGGATGGTATCTTAGGTAACCGCGATACTGAACCTAACACGCAACTAAAAGTAGCCAGGGGGTGTGCCTACGTTGTCTCTAGACACCTCGCGCCAGCCGGAGATCTAACTACCCCTAATAGAGGAATACACAGACCTGACTTGCCTCCAGGGAAACCCCAAAGGTTATAGTAGCCCCCCACATGTAATAACGGTTAGGTAAGAGGAAAACACAACACAAACGCAGTATGAATATAGATTCAGCAAAGCGAGGCCCTCTGACTAGATAGCGGAATATACAAAAGAGGACTTCGCGGTCACCTCAAAACCCTGAACAGCCATCCCGGAATTACCTTAACTCCGTTGTCAACTCATGACACTGGAGTAGCAATTCCAGATCACTAGAGCTTCCAGCCGCACGAGATATGTAAATGCATGCTGGACAAAACAAACACAAAAAGCCAAAGATTCAACTTAGCTGACTTGCAGACTTGGAGCAGGAAGCAAGCAACAAGGTGCTCTGATAACATTGATTGCTGGCACTACAATGACTGGGAAGCCAGACTAAATAGGAGACTCCCAATTTCCTAATGGAAACAGGTGCACTGGAAAAAACAAGACACCAGTCAACCAGTACCACCAGTAACCACCAGAGGGAGCCCAAAACCAGAATTCACAACAGGTTAAGCCACGAAAGGTCAAAGGTAAAGAAGTGTGGTATCCAAGCATATTAATGGAAAGTTGAGTGGAAGGAAGAAATGTGTTAGAAAAAGGTGGACAAGCAACCGGGATAACCGCAGCCTTGAAAGGATTATTAAGGAAAGGTGATTTAAAAATTTTGGGGAGATTCACAAGGAGTGGACTGCTGCTGGAGTCATTGCTTCAGGTGCCACCACACACATACATATCTAGGTCATGGGCTACAAGTGTCTCATTCCTTGTGTCAAGCCACTCATGACCAATAGACAACTCCAGAATCGTCTTACCTGGGCCAAGGAGAAAAAGAACTGGACTGTTGCTCGGTGGTCCAAGGCATTTTCAGATGAAAGTAAATTTTGCATTTAATTTGGAAATCAATGTCCCAGAGTCTGGAGGAAGAGTGGAGAGGCCACAATCCAAACTACTGGAGGTCTAGTGTGAATTGTCCATAATCAGTGATGGTTTGGGGAGCCATGTCATCTGCTGGTGTAGGTCCACTGTGTTTTATCAAGACCAAAGTCAATGCAGCCGTCTACCAGGAAATTATAGAGCACTTCATGCTTCCTTCTGCCGACAAGCTTTTTGGAGATGAAAATTTAATTCTCCAGCAGGACTTGGCCCCTGTCCACACTGCCAAAAGTACCAATACCTGGCTTACAAGCAACAGTATCACTGTGCTTGATTGGCAGCAAACTCGCCTGACCTTAACCCCAGAGAGAATCTATGGAGTATTGTCAAGAGGAAGATGAGACACCGGACCCAACAATGCAGACGAGCTGAAAGCTGCTATCAAAGCAACCTGGGCTTCCATAACCCCTCAGCAGTGCCACAGACTGATCGCCTCCATGCCACGCCGCATTAATGCAGTAATTGATGCAAAAGGAGCCCCAACCAAGTATTGAGTGTATTTACTGAACATACATTTCAGTAGGCCAACATTTCGGATTTTAACATCATTTTTCAAGCTGGTGTTATAGAGTATTCTAATTTACTGAGATAATAACTTTTGTGTTTTCATTTGCTGTAAGCCATAATCATCAACATTAACAGAAATAAACACGTGAAATGGATCACTCTGTTTGTAATGACTGTATAGAATATATGAGTTTCACCTTTTTGTATTGAAGAACTGAACTATATTAACTTTTTGATGATATTCTAATTTAGTGAGAAGCACCTGTATATAATTTACAGCATTTTATAGCCAAATCAATAAATGAATGAATAGTTCTCTGGCTGGAAAATGATATTGGAAAGACGCTGAGCAGAGGAGCAGTATCTGTCAGACTTATGCACTTTTACTATACATATGTGGATTGAAAGGCTCAAGATTGAGATTATTTTACATTAATCCACATCAAGGTCTAAATTTACAGCACCAGCAAAAAAGCTAAATGATTGAAAAGGAAAATAATGTCTCAAGAAAGGCCAGTCCTTCTCCCCAGGCCAACAGACGTCTTCTCTCTGTTACCTCTTATAACACCCTGATCCACATTGTAGTGCTGACTGTCAAGGCAATGTAAACATCGGTGTTGTATGGCATATTTTTCTTAACGTTCCCGGACAGCCTCTGGTCCAGAATTTAGTCCCAAATTGGTACCATAATGCCAATTGACAAAGCACTTGAAAAAGTAATTCCATCCAGTAAAGTTACTAGGACATGCCACCACTAAATCAGAATGATTAGGGAGCAGCTCTGATTTAACGGTGCTGCCCCTTTACTGGTTTTTCCCAGAACAGTGCCACCCATGGCTACCTGGCTGCGGAGAGAACTGCAGCACAGCTCCATTCACCTAAACATGGAGTGCTGCAATGTGGTGGGTCACCAGGACACCAGGAGAGGCAGAGGCAGATGCAGCTCCTTCATGTCTAAGATCGGTGGTGGGACCAGAGGTTGGACTTCCAACAATCATATCTGCTATCAAAAGATGGGAATACCCATTTAGTCTGGTACATTGGGCATTTCTTCCATCGTACCGAAGAGGTCCCAACCCTTTACTCTTGTGTGAAAGTAACTCCACCACCAAATGTGATCAGTGCTGCCATTTTGCAATAGCTAGAGACCCTTAATTAGGAGATTGCTGCTCAGCATTATATACAGTATTACATTAGCATTTTTAATGGTATTGTGCCATCAATAACGCTACAGGCTTATCTGCTACATAAATGGTGGTCCTACCATAAAAAACCCTCACTCTGCTATTGGACCTCTGACTCTCCGTCATTTACTGCCAGTGTCCCCCACCCGTCTTCGTATTACTGCCAGTATCCCCCACTAGTCTCTTAGCTTTATTGGCTGCAGTGGTCACATTCTGTGTGAACTGGAGGAAATAGTCTGTTGGCTCTTAAGTCTGCCCCAGTCTGAACACTACACACTTATGTGCCCCTTGCCAGTGGGGTGTTAGAGGGTTAGCAATAGCTCGGAAAGACATAGTATCAAGTGGGTTGAATTTGCTAAAAGTGTTTTTGTTATATATTTATCCTTACGGCCAGTGTGTGTTTCAGTTTCCTGGAGGTTTGACCTTAAGGCCGGCCTCTGGGAGTGGGGAAGGATGTCCAATAAGGGAACAATTGGAAGGCTGCAGGGATATAGTTAGAACACACTGGGTAAGATACAGTTAAATGTTTGGGAATAGCCCACATGCTGGGAGGGGTTATAGCAAACAAAAAGCTGAAGCACTTCCTAGATATGGAGTCTCAGACAATGTTGGTGAAAGGTTCAAGTTCAGTTCATGTACAAGCTGCGATGGGCCCTAATGGTACTAAGCTGTCAAACAGCAGGAGGACGCATCGAAAGCCTAGCTCAGATCACAGGATGGTCCGAGGCCTATGGCTCGGAGAAGGCATTGGCGTCCATGTCTCATTCTCTCCTAAGAGGAAGAGGTCGGTCAGGGAAGAGTGAGCGGGAACAGTGGCGGGCAACAGAAAAGCTGGGCTGCCGGACAGGGAGTCTTTAGTATCAACAGAAGAAGTTGAGGTGGGAACAGGTCGGGCAAACCGGAGGCAGGACCTGGTAACATACTGTTTAATGGAAATAACAACCGGAGGGCTTCATGCCACAGCCGAATGTATCTGAACTGTATAGTATAACCAAACCTGCTGGATCGGACCCAAGGTCTATGTGTGTGTGTGTTACAAATCCCGGACCCAAGGATGGAGATGTAGCAGAGGCTTCCGGCCCACAAGTAAGTACACAGGAGGAGGGCTCCTGTTTACAAAGGGGGTTTCAGGATGAGAAGTCAGATTCAGGCCACACCATCGGCCCTGAACCCCCTTAAAGTGGAAGGCAAGAAATCAGTGGAGGACACCAGTAGCCGTACAGAGGAACGACGGAGATCCGGCATGTGAGTATTTTATGTTACGACCACAGAGGACTCATTTTTTTAACTAAGCACAAGTAATGTAAAATCTCTTTAGTTGAAAAGCTTTAGCATGCGTGATATATACACACATATATATACTGTATATATATATATATATATATATATATATATATATATATATATATATATATATATACACTCACTGGCCACTTTATTAGGTACACCTGTCCAACTTCTTGTTAACACTTAATTTCTAATCAGCCAATCACATGGCGGCAACTCAGTGCATTTAGGCATGTAGACATGGTCAAGACAATCTCCTGCAGTTCAAACCGAGCATCAGTATGGGGAAGAAAGGTGATTTGAGTGCCTTTGAACGTGGCATGGTTGTTGGTGCCAGAAGGGCTGGTCTGAGTATTTCAGAAACTGCTGATCTACTGGGATTTTCACGCACAACCATCTCTAGGGTTTACAGAGAATGGTCCGAAAAAGAAAAAAAATCCAGTGAGCGGCAGTTCTGTGGGCGGAAATGCCTTGTTGATGCCAGAGGTCAGAGGAGAATGGGCAGACTGGTTCGAGCTGATAGAAAGGCAACAGTGACTCAAATCGCCACCTGTTACAACCAAGGTAGGCCTAAGAGCATCTCTGAACGCACAGTGCGTCGAACTTTGAGGCAGATGGGCTACAGCAGCAGAAGACCACACCGGGTACCACTCCTTTCAGCTAAGAACAGGAAACTGAGGCTACAATTTGTACAAGCTCATCGAAATTGGACAGTAGAAGATTGGAAAAACGTTGCTTGGTCTGATGAGTCTCGATTTCTGCTGCGACATTCGGATGGTAGGGTCAGAATTTGGCGTAAACAACATGAAAGCATGGATCCATCCTGCCTTGTATGGAGCATCTTTGGGATGTGCAGCCGACAAATCTGCGGCAACTGTGTGATGCCATCATGTCAATATGGACCAAAATCTCTGAGGAATGCTTCCAGCACCTTGTTGAATCTATGCCACGAAGAATTGAGGCAGTTCTGAAGGCAAAAGGGGGTCCAACCCGTTACTAGCATGGTGTACCTAATAAAGTGGCCGGTGAGTGTATATATATATATATATATATATATATATATATATATACACAACAAAACTGAGCTCCTTATAGCCAAACATCTCCGCATGCAATAAAAGGCATCCAAATAAAAACCAATAAAACGAAACTCTTAAGTAAAAACATTTAGGTGCAAACATTTAACTATTACGATAAAGAAAGAAAAATACATATAATGCCCAAAACATTCCAAACGTCCATAATTTAGCCCAATTTGGATTCCATGAACAGTACGGGCAAAATTCTTAATAGGCTAGTTTGTTGTGAAGATAGTGACAGAGTAATAGTGTACCAGCCTCTCCTGATCGGTGTCGAATGTCGTCCGACTTGTCAGCCAATGCAATACAAAAGATTAATGCCAAAGATTTGTGTTATTATATTTACAACCCCTTTAAGCCACTTATGGTGTCAGTCAGGAAGTCCAACTACTATGGCCACTTCTGTTTTTCTTCTGTTTTTCTTATGGCCACTTTTAGATGATTTCTATCTTTGGTTCATACGTCCTCTGTTTTTTTTTATCGAATAACAGTACAGTGACCTTCAAATTGACTTTTTCTTTAGGGTTATCAGATCTTTGCTTTTCCCAACACGGAGCTCCAAATCCTCGGCATATACAAATAATTACAGGCTGTGGACAACTTTGGACTAAATGATATTGTTCATTTGTGTTCTAAATGAAGAATTACAGATGCATCCCACTTTACTATATTTCCACTTGGCTAAACGTATAATGTCCCATGATGGGTACGTGAGGTGACCAACTGACCATCTATCAAAACATGACTTTGTGATACTCTGTTTGGAGATGTTTCCGATATGTGTGTCACTGTCTATAGATCGCCACCCAGTGGTCATCATGTGAAAATGTTGTATTGTCGGCTTAAATTTGTGAAAAGCTAAATGGTGAACACATTGGTAACTAAATATTCATTGAAAACCTTTATTACAACAACAGTACTCTTTTGCAGCTTTGAAATCTGTAGCTCGTTCTCACAGCTGATAGTGCTGCTACCTTGGATCAGAGAGTACACAGAAATGGCTGTGTCTGCTCTCCCTCCTCATCTTCTTTCTATGGTGGAGACATGAGCAGCAAAAGTTGATACAAGGTGGATCTGTGTGGAAAGTGGGGTGGAGCATCTAAGGTATCAGAGAGGGCAGCTCACACAGACGGACATAGGAAGGAAAGAACACATATAGAAGTTTGCAGTGGAAGGAAAAGATCATTTAAACTGTTTGAGTGTGGAAAGAACAGAGCACCCATGGTAGACTTTCCAGGGAAAAGGGGGAGAAATTACACACTCTTTAGCACCAGTGTCTACCAGGAAGAAAAGATCCTCCATAGGCTATAAGAGGGGAATTCACACCTGAAGAAGAATTTATACACATAATTCATATCCACACTCATATATATTACTATTATTAAGGACATTTCCATAGGAGAAAGTCTAAAAGTAGGAGCAGACCCCTCCTCTGATAATCAGCTTACTGTCAGTGGAAAATGTACATAGAGAGCTGTGGTGTGGGCGTGGTCAGCTGTGATGTGGGCAGGGTCAGCTGTGGTGTGGGCGGGGTCAGCTGTGGTGTGGGCGGGGACAGCTTTCTCAGCTCTGCTTCTTCCTACATCTAAAACCTCTGATTGTATCGCAACTGCTGCACCCAGTAAATGAAGTGACACATCACTGGTATCGACGTCTCTTATCCTACATTATGCTGCTCTCAGGTGCGGTAGCAAAAACCTGGTGACTGATTCCCTTTAAGTGTCCTTTGGCTTGGAAGGGTTGTCCACTAATGGGAAAACCACTTCTGAAGTGCCCGATTTCCCCAGTAAAATTAGGAAAAGTCTATGCTCATCTCCTGCTGCACTGGCACCATTCAGTCCTGATCTCCCAGCAGTCGTATGACATTGTTATGTCACATAAGAACTGCAGGCAATCATCAGCTGCTGACTGTCTGCAACCTCTACTATATCAAATTATTTATGAGCTACATCCTTGCTGCATTAGTCATATGACACAACAGTGGGGCGTCACACACTGGGATCAGTAGCACCAACATTGATAAGAACAATGCCACTGCAGGGAGTGCATATACTGCACATTGGTTTAATTTGCCGAACAGATTATTTTCTATGGTCCCTGAATTATAAAATGTTTGCAGCCTGCCATAAACCACTAGAGGGCGCTTACTGCATACTGATTATACACTGAAATAAATGATGAAATCTCATACTGTGAGCTCCCTCTAGTGGAGGCTGAAGACGGACAGAATTTTATGCCTATCCAAGTCTTGTCCTTGCAGAAGATTTGAAGCTCCGTATCTGAAAAAGTAAACTCTGTCCGCTGCAAACAAATATTAATAAATTAGCACAGACCTAATGCCATATTACTATAAAAGGGGGACATGCACTTTAAAGGAGCACACTGGGTAAAATAAGACTGCGCAGCCTGAGATAGTGTCGAAAACCCCTATACCCCTCAAGACCTGTGCTATGCGTAACATATTTTATCAGTTTTGGCTGGAGTGTTCCTTTAATTCAACGAGAGACCAGAAGAACAATTACGATCTATTTGTAACATCTGCGATCAACATGTACAAGCGGGCACATTAATGTTGCTCATAGATGGGACCACGTCATATAGTATAATATAGAAAAACAATAAAAGATAAAGGCGTGAAAATAATGTATAATAAAAAGTGAAATATTAAATACTTTTGCAATTAAAAATTGACCTATCTATTCAACTCCATTTACTAAGAGGTATCAGTAAGTAACCTACATAGAACTGATGTGGATTGCATAGAAGTGCCATCTCAGGAGGCTTCATAAAGGTTCAAGTGCTCTCAAACTATAAGACAAACTAAGGTCTACGTTGGTCTATTGACACGTTGTGGTCACATTGCATTTTTTGCCACAACTGATGACCGAGAGGTATGCATCGACGTTATGTCAAGTCTGTAAAAACAAAAAACATAAATAAGCCACAAGTGATGAGGTTGTGTAGATCGTCATCTCTTCATCACGCAGCTCCGATGTCCAGAGAAGGTGATTGCTCCATCTTGATCTCAGTTGATTAATGCCCTTTGGTTGGTGATAATTGCACTTCATCCCTTGTTCGAATATTTCCGTTCAGCTAAAGGATTCCTTGTTATATTCAAATCTGGTCCCGTAGGCATTGGGGCGGTTGCAGAGTTTATGAAGGTCTTTAGAAAGACCTTTGGGTCCACAGCAGAAAACCCCAACTGACTTCCTAAGAAAATACAAAGATTTTGGTATTTCAGACTTAAAGCTTGGCCAACATCATAGAAAGAACCTCAAACACATCTTTCTCTGGAACGTCAGCCTTCATACTTATCATTGAGACATTTGGAAGGTGTTATCGTTGAGGGACTATAACTTTTAACCCTAACTAAATGTATTTTTGTGGTCTTCTTGTACCCCTCCTTCTGTAATGTTCCACCATGGAACATCTTGTTTGTTCCTGGTCATCAGGAGCCCAACATTAGTGTAACCCCACACTACGCCTGATGTAGGTTATTGGTGCTGAGCATGGTTTCATGGTGTTGTCATGAGGAAGGACCAAGAAGAGGAGATGATATAATGAAATACTGTCAGGAAGTGAAAAATATGTGGCTGAAACTGTTTGTCCAACAAGTTGAAGGCCGAGAAGGAGTTAAAATGAAAAGCCTATTATTCTACTCACATTTTGTAGGCCTTCATCTGATTTCTTATGCCAACTCCTCTGTAGCTCCCTGGTTCCCCACACGGATCTTTGGTTCTTCCCTCACTGAGGCCGATGTGGTCGCACGCCTTTGACATGGTTCGTACCCCAGTGATGGATAAACCAAAGACCCTGTGAGATGAATGGTCACCGAGGCGGTATAAGGATTGGAGAGGACTTAGGATGGATAAATATAATGAATATAATGTGTTTTTTATCTTATCTCCCCCCTACCTTATTTGTTGTTTTATGACCTGAAGGATTGTTGAAGGTTGAGCTGCAATGCAACACACAACCTCTAGACAGTGGTGGCACTATTTAACTATTTATATGTTTCTCTAATCCCAGACAACCCCATTATACAGTTGAATCCAGAAGTTTCCATCCACCATAGAAAAAGACACATATACATGTTTTTCTCAATATTTGACATGAAACCAAAATACACATTTCCCGTTTTAGATCAATTAGGATTACCATAATTATTAATATTTGCCAAATGACAGAATAATGAGAGAGGGAATGTTTTAAGTCATTTTTATTACTTACTGCAAAGTCAAAAGTTTACATACACTAAGATTGCTATGCTTTTAAACAATTCAGGACTGCCCATATAATGTCATGTGTTTGGAAGCTTGTTTTTTTGGCAACATTTGAGTTAATAAGAGACACACCAGTGGATGTATTTTAATGCACACCTGAAACATACTGCTTCTTTGTGTAACATCATGGGAAAGTCTCAAGAAATCAGCCAAGATATCAGGAAGAGAATTGTGGACTTGCCCAAGTCTGGCTCATCCTTGAGTACAATTTCAAGATACCTGAAGGTGCCTCGTTCATCTGTACAAACATTTATACGCAAGTATAAACAAGATGGGAATGTCCTGCCATCATACCGCTCAGGAAGGAGACGGGTTCTGTGTCCCAGAGATGAACGTGCTTTGGTCCGACATGTTCATATCAACCAAGGACAAATGCAAAAGACCTTGTGAAGATGATTGTGGAAGCTGATAAGATTGTGTCAATATCCACAGTGAGGCGAGTACTATATCAATATGTTCTGAAAGGCCACTCTGCCAGGAAGCAGTCATTACTCCAAAAGGAAGATAAAAAAACAGATTAATGTTTGCACATGCACACAGGAACAAAGACCTTCATTTTTGGAGACACGTTCTGTGGTCTGATGAAACTAAAATTGAACTTGTTTTCCTCGTTTGGAGGAAAAAGGGAAAAGCTTGGAAGCCTAAGAAAACCATCCCAACTGTGAAACACGGGGGTGGCAGCATCATGTTGTGGGGTTGTTTTGCTGCAGGAGGGATTGGTGCACTTCACAAAATAGATGGCATCATGGGAAAAGATTATGTGGCAATACTGAAGCAACATCTCAAAACATCAGCCAGGAAGTTAAAGTTTGGGCCGAAATGGGTCTTCCAAATGGACAATGAACCAGAGTATACTGCCAAAGTGAAAACAAAGTGACTTAAGGATAACAAAGTCAATGCTTTGGAGCGACCATCACAAAACCTTGATCTCAATCAGACTGAAAATTTATGGGAAAAGCTGAAAAGGTCGATGCGAGCAAAGCGACCTACAGACCTGGATCAGTTACACCAGTTTTGTCAGGAGGAATGGGCCCAAATTACAACCAACTATTGTGAGAAGCTTGAGGAAGGAAATCCCAAACGTCTGACCCAAGTCATTCACTTTAAATGGAACCTGTCACCTGAATTTGACAGGACAGGTTTGCGGTCATATGGGCGGGTTTTCGGGTGTTTGATTCACCCTTTCCTTACCCGCTGGCTGTATGCAGGCCGCAATATTTGATTGATGTTCATGCTGTGTCCTCCGTAGATCACGCCTGCGCAAGGCAATCTTGCCTTGCGCATGCGCAGTATGCTTTGCCCAACTTCGGGCAAAGCCGAAAAGCATTAGTGCGCATGCGCCGGCGCACTATGTCCCGGAAGTATTTTGCTGTGTTCCGGGACATAGTGCGCTGGTGCATGCGCACTAATGCTTTTCGGCTTTGCCCGCAGTTGAGCAAAGCATACTGCGCAAGGCAAGATTGCCTTGCACAGGCGTGTACTACGGAGGACACAGCATGAACATCAATCAAATATTGCGGCCAGCATGCAGCCAGCGGGTAAGAAAAGGGTGAATCAAACACCCGAAAACCCCACCCATATGACCGCAAACCTGTCCCGCCAAATTCAGGTGACAGGTTCCCTTTAAGGGCAATGGTGCCAAATACTAATGAAATGGATGGAAACGTTTGACTTTGTAGTACGTAATAAAAATGCCTTAAAACATTCACTCTCTCATTATTCTGGCATTTGCAAATATTAATAATTATGGTAATCCGAATTGACCTAAAACGGGAAAGGTTTATTCTGATTTCATGTCAGATATTGAGAAAAACCTGCAGATGTGTCTTTTTATAGAATGTAAACTTCTGATTTCAACTGTACATTTATATTGTCATTTGGCTGTAATAAACCCAGTTTAGATGCATAAACTGAAACCACTTTTGTTGGCTCCGTCCCCAAAGCTGAGAAAATCTCACCGTGTGAATTACATGTGACATCAGAGGCTCTGACCTTTTTTTATATATATAAAATCTGCAAACAAATTGCTAGACTATTGAAGATGCATCACAATCGCCCTCCCTCCTCATCACCGCACAATTCCTCTGAATGGTACTTACTGTCTGTTAGATTTGGCAACCTCATCAAACAAAAGTTTCCACCGCGGGCGTCCGATAAAAAGACGCGAGTTCAAAGCCTGGTATTTTTCACCAATTATTTTCTGTAAAAAATGGCACAGTGGGATCCATAAGAATTTGTGAACGAAGGGATTACACATCGTGTACGGCTCTGATAACGACGTTCGCGGAGTCACTGCTGCGATTGTGGTCGGGTTTTGAAGGAGTCTAGACCCAATGGGGGGGCAGAAGATAATAGTGATTCTGCCAAGAGACAAACGTTGACTAGATAGCACTGATATGAATGAAAAGATGAGTTAATGTGCGCCCTGAACCCGGTCTACACGAGAATGGACACAGCTAATCTTCCACTGACACAATTTTTATACTTTATGCTTCAAGTGGCCAAGAATGTTCCTTCATTATTCAGATTTGGTCGGGGGTACCAAAGACGTGTCCGCTTTCACTTTTCTGCAAATTTTACTAATGTAATTCCTTTTTTCATGATACAAATTTAGGGCTGCAGTACACAGTTCAACCACTAGGCGTCCACGTATAGATCCAAATAGTAGAAACATCTCCCAGCAGAGTATCATGACATTGATTTTTTTTTCAAAGCGGATCATCTCGTCCCATTCATCTTGGGATATATCAAGCCAAAAGGGAAGGTAAGGAAGGATGCTTCTATATGTCAAACATGCCAAGAGTCTATTATTAGCCAGAGGTACACCAAAAAGACTGCCAAAAAAAAATTATACTTTACCCTCAATGGCACTGAAAAGCATAGTGAATGTTGGGATTATAATTCGATCCCAAAGTTATCAGCCGAGCATTCTAGGAAAACACTAAAATCTGCCTTACAGTTCCAGACACGGAACTTTATATTTAATGTTTCTTATGGTCTACAATAAGGGGTGTGGCTAACATTTTAATTATGCAAAGCTGTCTAAACACACGCCCCAGAGGATCGGTGTGCTATGTCCCTTTAGTAAAGGCAATTAAAACCAGCATGAAATAAAAAGGCCAATATCTGTGGAACTGTATGGGGTGGATTTAAGCCCCCTCCAAAAAAAAAACTGGATCCTCTTTAAAAATAATCTGTCTGCAATTTGCTAGAATCCCTGTTTTCTCTGCTGTAGATGTAGCACACCCCTGATTGGCAGCTCTCTCTTTATATATACTGTACATTGTCAGCAATCAGCCAATCAGTTGGGCCAGTGATACACTGTTTAGCTGGACTGGCTTTCACATGAGACCTAGTCCTGCAGTGATAATCTCCTGCTGATAAATCACTGATTGTACTGAAATTACAACACACAACCTAACACATGATAGATTACTGGAATCATTATTGCGTGTGCTTCTATTTTTTTGTCTAGTTTTTCCTGTTTTTAATCTAATTATCTTTTTGATCCAAATTCTTCATTTATGTTATGGCTTGTGTGCATTTTGCAATGCAGATATTTGCGGCTGATTCGTTATTTATGTAATTTTACAAAGTTGTACAATTTTTGCATCAATTTATTCTAGTCCCCCACCCTGGAGTGGTTTCTTATGCATACCAGAAATGTTGGTGCACATCTTAGAGCTGTGTGCAACATTTTAACGAATTATGTCCCATTCTGCTCTTAGTGAAAACAGAAAAGTCTCCAGCGTGGATTTTCATGGAACTAAAACATCAATTTTATTGGAGACATATTTTAAAACCAATGTTGGGCTACATGCAACACAAAAATGGGGTCCCTGGTGGTCCAAACCGACGCGTTTCGACCATGCGGGTCTTATTCATGGTAATCTGCTCTTAAGACATCAACATGTAAAAAAAAAAGAGTTTCGATTTTGCGCAAAATTCATGAGTTGTCTACGCCATCTTGAAGACTTTGCTGCACAAAAAATGGCAATTAAATACCACAAGACAAAAGAAAAATGGTAAATGAAAAAACTGCAATGATGATTACGCCGTTTGTTTTCGTTGTCTTAATATTGGACAGGATTAGGGTTTTTCGATAAGGATCGATTTAAAGGATCACTAAAAAAAATAGCATTAGTTCTTCCGGAAAAACATTTCTCATCTCACCTCGTTCCCTCGTATATGAAAATCAGATTTTGTTTACTGTCCTTGTTTGAGGAAAATAACCATTATCCAGAAAACATTTTGAGAGGTAGTCAGGCGTACCAAAGAAAATTGCTTTCCCCCCAGGAGGTTTGACCTGTAACCACACACCAGGAGGTAGTGGTCTTCTCGGATGTCATTCTGAAATTGTATGAGCAACATTATTGAAAAGAGGAGTCTTCACGCATTACCTGTATCCCATCTGTTTGGCTCAGGTACAGTTGGATGTTCAGATAGTCTGGTCGGTTTTCTTGCCAGAACTGATGGAAATAGTCAAAGTTAATAAGTAAATCATGAAAGTTATAATACGAGGAGAGCAAATGTAGCATATGTCCTCCGGTAGCCCACCAGACTTGGCCATGACAAGACCTCAATGACCCTTAGAGTCATAGAGAATCAGGGTTGGATTGTGTAGTTGCTATCATGGGATTTTATCAAAACTACAGTAGGCAGCCCAGTAAGTGGCACATGGGAGTCTCTGTCTCTACATTTTGCTGATCTCAGATTAGGTGGCTCAAAACTGTTTGATAGATTCTCTAAAAGTTACTAGATAGAGTCGCGGTTTTTTTTACAAAGTGCCACCAGTATCTTTAGCAATTTTGAGAATCAGAACCATCATTTGCACATGTAATAATGGTTTTTATGCTTAATTACTATATAATATTTGCAAGTCGTACCCCCCTCATGCTCTTAATTCTGCGAAAAACTGCAAATTACCATAACGGCACCCAATGTGTTTTGGCTATTGAGACATCCAAGTGAAAAAAAAAAGATAACAAACAAAAAACAATGAAGAATGAAGAAGAGGGGAACATTCCCAGGTTATGGTATCCGGAATAGTCCTGGATTGGCAAAAATAGTGCAGATGCAGGAGCATTGTCTAGGTCCTAGCCAATGGTTGTCCCTGGGAGAGCAGTTGGGACAAAGATGAGACATATTGTAGACATGACTGTGAGAAGGGTCAGAGCAAGGAGGGACTACACAGAGGATGAAACAGGAGAGATAAAAGACCAGTATCAATCATGTGGACTTCATACAGCCATATTTGGTGCCTTCAGGCACCTGCCATCTTTGGGGTCTCCTGCAAAAACTAGACCATAACTTCACAATGATATGTGATGTCACAGCAAAGCGGCCTAGTCAGAACAATGGGTACCAAAGATGGAGAACTCCAAAAGACAAAAAAGATGCTGGGGGCTGGAAGACGTCAAAGATGACTCAGTGAAGACCACATTGATGACCCAACTGAAGAAGATGGCAGGACTAGAGTGGAGCAATGCGGTGGGACAGGTGAAGGCAGGGTGAGTATAATTTTCTTAAATTTTTTATTTTACATATGATTCTTCTCAGTTATCTAATAGGTGTGGGTCCCACTAGTTGCACCACATTTCTCTTTACAAAGGAGGTCTCCCAATGAATGAAGAGGTGTCCACAAATGTGCAGTTCTCCTCATTCGCTTCTGCGGGAGTTCTAAAAATGTCCAACCTTGGCTAAAGGACATTAGACAGATATGTCCACATTTGAGAATTGGGTCACATCTGGCAGACATTTAAGAGGTGGGAATACGCCTTTAACTCTATAACTGTGTGAGGGGAAGCAGAGGATTCGGAGCTCTGACTGCTCCCTAATAGACTGATTCATTGAGATGCACAGAGGCCATCCAGAAAAGCAGTGAAATCAGTAAATGCTCATTTTTCTAGCAGTTCTCAGATTTTGAAGCTCTCCATTCGGCTACTTCACTACATCACTCAAAGAATTCAACTCTCGATTCATTTAACCACCGGGGATCATGTCGGAGCCGTTACGAATGCTGCCTGCACGGAGCTGAATACATGATGGATGGAGTGCAACAGTCAGAATAAAGACATTATCACGTAGTTGGCCTTAATAGTTTTTGAAGGTTTTTTTTCCAGGAGGCATAATGATTGATGAAGGATCGTACCGGGGTGCAACAAGTAATCAAAATGCTCCTTAGCAAAACTTGTAATGATACCCCAATCCACCAAGACCATTTTCTGCAGAAGAGTCAGAGCATGAAAAGCTTCCACGTCAATAAAAGTGACCCCAAGTCATCACGTGATCCCTAGTCAGTACAGATGAGTAACAAATTTGCGGGAACCTAGTCTGGTGGCCAAGTCAGTAGTCCTTGTCCACTGGATAGAAGGACTACTTGCTGGCATCACCGGCTCCTCTTTTGATTAACTGGTCTGACATCGCACCATCATCAATAGAGCGGGTGTTGCCGACAGGGAGGAGGTGGCACAAAATCAGGGTCCTACGGATCAGTAAGTGCCGAAAGATCTGAAGACCATGGAAGCCACAAGAAGACCAAGCGGATACCTGGGACAGCAGGTGGGGTAAGAGGTGGGCATGGTACAAGTGAGGGTAATGTTTTATTAATTTTTGACCCATTCCCTCTTTTTTTTCCTTTGGCATCTGGAGGGATTTCGGAGCATGATAAATGGTTACTGGGAAACTTTCAAGTCAGACTGAGTCTGAATTTATCGGAAGATTCGAGCAAATGTGAACGCAACAAATTTCTTTGAGATTCGCTCATCTTCTTATGGCTTTTATTTATATCCCTGCTAATAATTGATACATTTGTACACACTGATACACTGCAGTTAACACCTAGAATTACAGAGCATTACCCGGACCATGATATATTGGAAACGGCGCGATTACAATGTAGCAATTCAGAACCTGTAATAGGATTTCCAAGAGAGTTTTGTGGGGTGAGAATAATGAAGGAGCGAAGCCGTGCAAAGAATGGAAAGGACTTAAGCAAAATCTATAGTCCTTGCCTTAGAATGGAAGCTAAAGTAATTGGCTCCATTAAATAAGCTTTGGTGCGCGGAATTTATTGCAACAAACATTAAATTACCTTTTTATGGAGGATGCACAGTAAATCAGCAAACCAGAGGAAAGCCTGGATGTCTCTACATATCCACACAAAGTACAACCTCTGCAGTTTGTATTCTTTCCACTTCTCCCTATGGAAATAAAGGAAAATAAAAACAATTAAAGAACTATTTCAGGAGGCCCCATAAAGTGTAGTCACATCGGCAGCGTGGCTTACTGATCACAGACACGAGGTTTATAAGAGACAACTGTATATTAATGTAGATTATATAAATTAGGCATAAGGGAATTTATATATAATTTTTTACAATAGTCTCATTTCTTAATTCATCTTCACAACATTCAGTACTAACACGGTGTTCAAAATCTAGAGCTAAATTATACAATTCAGTCTATCTGCAGCCACCACTAGAGGGAGCTGAGAAGCTTGCTGAAGACTGATTTATTATGGAGGTCAATGTATAAAGAGTATGCAGCAATCTCCCCCTAGTGGTGGCTACAGGAAGAGAGAATTTCAGCATTTGTCTCTATCTATGCAGAGAATTTGGAGCTCTTTATCAGAAAAAAAAAAGTTTCAAGCACTGTAAAGATAAATTAAGAAATTATTTAGTCCAGAATGTTGTATCATTTCATGTAAAAAACGGTGTTAATGGATGACAATCACTTAAAACATTGTATAATAAAAATGATCCTACTGTTTATTATTCTAGCCTTATAATTAATCGTAAGAACTCTCTTTGCTGTTACAGAATGGAAAATAAAATCTGACTCACGCCCCTCTCCCATCTCATGCTACACTATGATTATCAAAAAGTGCCTGAAAATAACTAATGCGAATGTGAATCAGGACCTAACACAGAAAACATTTATTTTACTAATATCAATTGTACTAACACCGGACAACCCCCTATTAACGACCGCCCATTGGCTTTTGATGATGGTAGTTCTTCGGTCTAGACGAGGCTTTACCATACAGCTTCTGTTCTTAGAGCAGTCCCCTGCTTTAGGCCGGGATCACACATGCGAGAAATACGGCCAAGTCTCGCATGTTAATACCCGGCACTGCCGCCGGCACTCCAGAGCGGAGCGTGCGGATCCATGTATTGCCATGTGGCCGCACGCTCCGCTCCTGAATGCCGGCGGCAGGGCCGGGTATTAACATGCGAGACTTGGCCGTATTTCTCGCATGTGTGATCCCGGCCTTACAGACGGAATTGGAAACACCTCCCAGCCCGGCGGTTTAGCCTATTGATTGATCATGGCAGGTCAAAAGGAAGTCACTGGGTTTTTGAGACTTTTCTGCAGTCAGCCCTATGCTTCACGTCATAGTTTCACAGCGGATAATATACCAGACTATGGGAACATGCCGATACATTACAACTGTAGATTAAGCATATAAAATAGTAGTCCATTAATAGAGTTGTTCCAATTTGACAAGAGAGGTGATAAGTTGCTGATTGTGGGTGGTCAGACTGATTATCCCCAAAAAGTTCAACTCTGAAATGCCTCGATAGAATGACGTGGTGGCAATGCATGCCCACCGCCATTCGGTTCACTGTGTATGGGACTGACGGAGATAATGAAGGACAGCATTTGGCACTCTTCAGCAGTCCCATGGACAATAATTGGCGGCACTAGCATCGATCCATTCTAACTGGTGGGACATTGACATTGGTGGGACTTTCAATAACTGGCATCTTCTGTGCAGGCGCGGCAAGTCACTGGGAGTGGGGAAAGGTGAGAGCACCTTATCACCGTGCTCACCGGCGATCACTGGAGCAAATGTAACAGTGACCTGCGCAGAAGAGCAAAGAAGCCAATGCCTATAGAAGGGCGGAAAAGTGTTGTGTAATCACGATACTACATGGCGCAGGGGCAGGATTTCAAGGTCACCACTACATGTTATGGGGCACTGTGATGCTGATGGGAGGGGGCTGGTATGATAATGAAGACCGGAGACAGAGTTTTCTTCCAGGCAGCACACGCTTCGGAGCATGGCAGAAATTACCATCACAGAATAAAAGACGATTTCTCTACAAGAATACTGCTGAAATCAGGCATACAGACTTGTAATATGTCAGGAACACTCCACACAACCTGCTTATACCGGAAGGAACTCACAAAAGCTTTCATATACTGGGAACATCCCACAAGACCTCCTGTATAATGGGAACATCCCACAAGACCTCCTGTATAATGGGAGCATTCCACAAGACCTCCTGTATAATGGGAGCATTCCACAAGACCTCCTGTATAATGGGAACATCCCACAAGACCTCCTGTATAATGGGAACATCCCACAAGACCTCCTGTATAATGGGAACATCCCACAAGACCTCCTGTATAATGGGAGCATTCCACAAGACCTCCTGTATAATGGGAACATCCCACAAGACCTCCTGTATAATGGGAACATCCCACAAGACCTCCTGTATAATGGGAACATCCCACAAGACCTCCTGTATAATGGGAACATCCCACAAGACCTCCTGTATAATGGGAACATCCCACAAGACCTCCTGTATAATGGGAACATCCCACAAGACCTCCTGTATAATGGGAACATCCCACAAGACCTCTTGTATAATGGGAACATCCCACAAGACCTCCTGTATAATGGGAACATTCCACAAGACTTACATTATACCATGAACACCTCAAAAGACTTGCCGTATACAGGGTGCACCCCATAAGACCTGCTGCATTTTGAGTAACACCCCAAAAAAACTGGCTTATACTGGGAACACAATAAATAACCTGCCGTATACCAGGAACACTCTACAAGACTTTCAGTATGTCGGGAACACTCCACAGAACCTGCTGCATATTGTGAACACCCCACAAGACCTGCTATATACGGGGAACACCTCACAAGACCTGCCACATATGGGGAATAACCATCAAGTCCTGACATATATGGTGAACAACCCATAAGACGTATTATACCGGGAACATCTCACAAGACCTGCGAATATGGGAAACACCATATGACCTGCCGTATGCAGGGAACATCTCACAAGACCTGACATATACGGGGAACATCCCACAAGACCCACTGTATACTGTGATACACCTCACAAGACCTGCTGCCTATGTGGAATACCTTAGAAGACCTGATATATACCATTCCAAAGAACCTGCCATACATGGGGAACACCCCACAAGACCTGCCGTATACTGAGAATGTCCCACAACATTTGCTATTTTACCGTTGACCTGACCATTTTTCCTGCTTCCAACACACCAACTTCAAAAACTGACTGATCAATTTCTGCCTGATATATCCCATTTCTGACAGGCACCATTGTCACCAGTAATCCTTGCTGTTCCCTTCACCTGTCAATGGTTTTTATGTTCTGGTTGCGCTATATTTCCTAGAGCTTGTGGTGGTATTTGTTGTGCCAGAAATGATAATAATAACTTCCTAACTAAGAGCATAGTCAATAAGATAAGTAAGTATGATGCGTCTGAAAATGCCAGCAATTCAGCCTGCTGCTTCGTACTGACCCTATATAATCTGTATAAGCCGCAGAAGGCAAAACTCGAGGGAATCCATTTAATAAAGTAGATAGTGAGCGGAAAAGAGTCACATACAAATCTCCTCAGAATTCTTGTCCACAGCATAACCCCAATATGACACTTAAGCGAGAGGAGAGAAAATGAAATAGTCCAGACAGCCGAGAACGTGGAGGCTTTACATCTCCAGTACTTCACAACGTGTGAGTGCGGTGAGGATAACCATCTGCGTGTTGGTTGCATACCACAAGTACAGTCTAGAAAATATACACGCTGCATCCTAACAGTCCACAGAGAAGACAAATATTGGGAAATTGGGAAGTGTCAGCCGCTATGTGTCTCTCTTTTGTGTATCTTGCAGTCCGTGGCCTGCTGTCAGCTGTAATCTGTGTCTAGCGGTAGAGACACCAAAAGGGGTTACAGAACGTGGAGTCCGGACTTTGGCTCTCTACAGGATGTGTTATCTATCTTTCTACAAGGATTGTGGGCAAGTCTTTATATTTCTACAGGAAGCGGGGAGAAGTCTTTACCCTTCTGCAGGAAGTGGGTACGAGTCTTTGTCTCTCAACAGGAAGTGGGGGTAGGCCTTTATCTTTCTACAGGAAGTGGGGGAGAATTTTTGTCTCTCTACAGGAAGTTGGGGCAGATCTATAACTTTCTGCAAGGAGTGGTAGCAAATCTTTATCTTTCTACAGGAAATGGAAGTACAGTAGGTCTTTATCTTTCTGCAGAAAGTGGAAGTGGGTTGTTGTCTCTCTACAGTAAGTAGTTTCTGTCTCTCTAAAGAAGTAAGAGGATTTTTTCTCTAAAGAAAGTAAGGGGTAGTATTTGTCTCCCTACAAAAAGTGGTGCCAGATCTTTTTCTTTCTGAAGGAACTAAAGTCATGACTATCTGCTCCTGTTCGCCTAACTGTCACACTACATACTGGCATAACAGAATAGCAGATTTTCATCAAACCCACACCAAAATTTTGTATAGACTTTGCCACTGCAGAAAGTTTACAATAGATCAATTCTATGTACACATAGCCTAAGTGTCACACTGCTGGATGACCATGAGATATCAGCCACCTGCCGTTCAAGCTAATTTGTGGTACTGCAAGGCAACTGGGGTGGAAAGGGTGTACAAATCTGTGGCCATATCGTCAAACTATACCACTCACTCCCAAGAGCTGCAATAAAACTGAAAAGTGGATTCTAGCCTGACACATGTGAGTCTGGGAAATGCTCTGTACTTCCATGGGTTCTGGCAGCTGCTACACCACTGCTGTTCCGAGAATCCTGACTATCCTTGTCTGCAGGTATACACCCTGTGGTTCGGTGCCATATTTTTTGTTATATTAGAATAAATCATTTGATCCTCAGCAGTCCTCTCACTCTGTTCAGCTGGGAGAGCAGATCATGCCGAAAGCCTCAGGTCAAGAGTCACTCTATTATCTGATCATTACATCTGGGGCAGATGCTACTTCAATCTGCGCTCCTCCATCCCTTGGCCAATAGTCCATCACCTGCTGTGCATAGGCTTATACACATACAGTGGGTTACTCCGACACTACGTATGGCTCCTGACCACTCCGGGTTCTTCCTCCAGAATTCTATGTTTCTGGGGTTACTCTAAGTTTGGATTTTTCTTGGTTGGCACCTAATTTCTGGCCTGAAACAAGAACCAAGTGTAGCTAAATAGTTTATGGTTCTTTACCCTCACTATTAAGTCTTTAAATCTCTTCATATTTCACTCCTTCTTTTGTAGGCCAGGGGAATATATTCAGTTTTCAGGGTGTATAGAGCCATGGTGCTCTGCACTATCTCAGCTCCACCGTAGCGCTCCACTACGGCCTAAGCTCCACTACGGACTAAGTCAATAGCCTGTATATATGTCCCATTAAGTGCTCCATAAGAATATATCTTCAGAATTACCCTACATATTGTGTATCTACTTTTTCCTGATGAAATAACATAATTCTTAGTGTTGTACGTACAGTAACTGGTTGAAAATGGAGGCGTATGGTGTGACTCCGATCCCGCCAGCGATACAAAGGCTTACTTCATAATTCATGGCTTCTTCTGAGGGGCTCCCAAAGGGTCCATCAATATAAATCCTACAGATACAAAAAAGTTATCTCTTTATACAACTGTGAGAATGGTAACACTACTGCGTTATTTGCCTCTAAATATTACAAAAATAAAAAATAAAATAAAATACAGTATTTAGTAAAAACCCGATTTACTGAGAGAAGTGTTGGGGATATAGCGCCAGTACAACTACAATAATACGTGTACTCATCTGATAATAGACAATCTAAAGGGATTAATACAACTAATAATGGGACATCGTCTGCCAAGTTTTAGCTCAGTTGCCTGAAGGTGAATTGCAGACACTTGTACTTGACTGCTTGTTGTGCATACCTAAAACTTCATGAAGGAAAGCTGTCTAAAGAAAATAAAAGGAGGAAGAAGGGAAACATGAGAAAGCAAGGGAGGAAGAGTAAGAAAATATGGATGAATGTATGCATGAAATTAAGAAAAATTTGGAAGCAGAGGATAGAAAATGGAAAGATAAAAGAGATGTAGAGGAAGGAAAGAAGAAGCTAGGAAAGAGAGAAAGGATGGTAGGAAAGAGGGGAAGGGAGGAAAGAGAGGAAGGAAGGAAAGAGGGAAGGAAGGATGGAAAGAGAGGAAGGAAAGACAGGAAGGAAGGAAAAAGATACAGAGAAGAAGAAGGAAGGAATGAGAGGAAGGAAGGA
Organism: Ranitomeya variabilis; assembly: GCF_051348905.1. Taxonomy (NCBI): domain Eukaryota; kingdom Metazoa; phylum Chordata; class Amphibia; order Anura; family Dendrobatidae; genus Ranitomeya; species Ranitomeya variabilis. The sequence goes on along the minus strand of NC_135234.1, from coordinate 749,866,194 downwards.
AAAAGGAAAGAGAAAAAGGAAGGAAAGAGAGGAAGGAATGAAAGCAAGGAAGGAATAAACAAAAAGCAATGAAAGGAGGAAAGAGAGGAAGGAAAGATGGAAAGAAGAAAGGAATGAAGGAAAGAGAGTAAGGAAAGAAGGAAAGAGCGGAACGAAAGAGGAAGGATGGTAATAGAGGAAGTAAAGAGCAGAAGGAAGGAAAGAGCGTGAGGAAAGAGAGTAAGGCATGAAAGAAAGAGATGGAGGAAAGAGAAGAAGGAAGGAAAGAGAAGAAGGACAGAGAGGAATTAAGGAAGCTCCTTCAGATTTTAGCTTTCAACCCAATTCCTACACTATCCTCTGTTCAAAAAGACGATAACAACTTTCATTAAAGGGAATCTGTCACCACAAAATTTGAGTATGAGCTGCGGCCACCGGCATCAGGGGCTTATCTACAGCATTCTGTAATGCTGTAGATAAGCCCCTGATGTCACCAGAAAGATAAGAAAAACGAGTTATATTATACTCACCCAGGGGCGGTCCCGGTTCGGGTCTGATGGGTGTCGTGGTCCGGGTCCGGCACCTCCCATCTTCTTATGATGACGTCCTCTTCTTTTCTTCCTGCTGCGGCTTCGGCGCAGGTGTACTTTGTATCCCTGTTGAGGGCAGAGTAAAGTACTGCAGTGCGCAGGTGCCATGAAAGGTCAGAGAGGCCCAGCACCTGCGCACTGCAGTACTTTGCTCTGCCCTCAACAGGGATACAAAGTACACCTGTGCCGCAGCCGGACCCGGACCATGACGCCCATCGGACCCGAACCAAACCAGGACCGCCCCTGGGTGAGTATAATCTAACTCGTTTTTCTTATCTTCCAGGTTACATCGGGGGCTTATCTACAGCATTATACGAGTAGAATGCTGTAGATAAGCCCCTGATGCCGCTGGCCGCAGCTCATTCTTGAATTTTGGGGTGACAGGTTCCCTTTAATATGGGAGACATACATAAAAGCCTAAATCCATGTGAGACAATGATGATTCTTTGAATTCACCCTAAAAAGTCTTGTCTTTTCTGTACAACACTTTACTTACAAGGAAAAACCAAAGGCATTAATCTGCGCCTGAGAGAAAGACCTAAATGTGTTATTCTCCCCCATGAATTTGAAGACAATCTATAGAACTTCTGATTGTCCTTCTCAATGTGTGAAAACACAAGATAGCTCATATAGGATATTCACTAGATGGTATTTCACCCTAGTAAAAACACACAAGTGGAATCCTTCTGTCTCCAAAGGGGAGTTATATTTCATATCTGGCCGTCATGTGCACCAAGAACATGGCAATTTCTTGCATATCTTGGGTTCATGTGTAGTTCCTTCTGGAAAGAGTTAACATCATTGGCATCACACATATGCTACATCTCTGATAGACCAAAAGTTAAGAACATTTCTTAAACATTCCTATGGAGGGACACAATAGACAAACAAATACCCTGGTTATATTACTCCTTACAGGGGAAAATCTTCTTATAGCTAGTACATTGTGGTGCTCAGAAACGTGCTACCTACACAAATGGAATCCTTGGCAAGAGTCTTGCACTTCTTAAGGTACCTTCACATTAAGCGACGCTGCAGCGATAGCGACAACGATGCCGATCGCTGCAGCGTCGCTGTTTGATCGCTGGAGAGCTGTCACACAGACCGCTCTCCAGCGACCAACGATGCCGAGGTCCCCGGGTATCCAGGGTAAACATCGGGTTGCTAAGCGCAGGGCCGCGCTTAGTAACCCGATGTTTACCCTGGTTACCAGCATAAAATGTAAAAAAACCAAACAGTACATACTCACCTTCGCGTCCCCCGGCGTCCGCTTCCTGCACTGACTGAGCTCCGGCCCTAACAGCAGAGCGGTGACGTCACCGCTGTGCTGTACTTTCACTTTCACTTTACGGCGCTCAGTCAGTGCGGGAAGCGGACGCCGGGGGATGCGAAGGTGAGTATGTACTGTTTGTTTTTTTACATTTTACACTGGTAACCAGGGTAAACATCGGGTTACTAAGCGCGGCCCTGCGCTTAGTAACCCGATGTTTACCCTGGTTACCAGTGTAAAACATCGCTGGTATCGTTGCTTTTGGTGTCAAACACAACGATACACGGCGATCGGACGACCAAATAAAGTTCTGGACTTTATTCAGCGACCAGCGACATCACAGCAGGATCCTGATCGCTGCTGCCTGTCAAACTAAACGATATCGCTAGCCAGGACGCTGCAACGTCACGGATCGCTAGCGATATCGTTTAGTGTGAAGGTACCTTTAGACATAAATGAGATAACAGCCACCAACACATAGGAAAGGAAACACAACACAAAGGAAACATCACATCACATGGTATAGACTCTCCATCCCCCTCACCACTCCCATCAACTACACTCTCCGGGCGCTACACAGTCTTCTTTTCTTCATTGTCTCCATCTTCATATATATAAAACAATCACATGCTCATCTCTGCCTGTGCAATATAACATTTTTAAAGGTATAAACCTGCTACTAGTTGTTATCCAGCTCTTTGTTTTATTCTAATGCCAACATTTCCTTAGAAGGTTAATTCTTCCTTTTAATCTAATGGGACATCACCGATATATTTAAAATCACATATTCTGCCCACCTACAAAGCCACTGTCGAGAAATGTCCTTATTTTCTATATAATAAGCTTACCTTCAGACTATCTTTATACAGCGATAGCCAAAAGTGTTGACTTCCTTGAAATTGTTCAAGAAAATGAAGTACTTCTCCCAGAAAATTATTACAATTACACGTTTTGTTATACACATATTTATCGCCTTTGCGTGTATAGGAACAACACAAAAAAAACCCCAGAGAAAACAAGCAAATTAGACATAATTTCACAGGAAACCCCCAAAATAGGCTGGACAAAATTATTGACACCCTCAACTTATTATTTGCTTGCACACCCTTTGAAATAAATATCTGCAATCAATCGCATGAGCAAGCTTCTTACACCTCTCAACTGGGCTTTTGAAGGATGTCTTCTCCCAACAGCAAATTTTCAGATATTTCCACAGGGGTTCAATGGAATTTAGATCCGGGCTCATTGCTGCCACTTCAGAACTCTCCAGTGCTTTGTTTCTATCCATTTCTGGGGGCTTCTTGAAGTATGTCTGGGGTCATTGTCCTGCTGGAACACCCATGACCTAGGACCCAAACCCAGCTTTCTGACACTGGGCACTATATTGCAACTCAAAATACTTTGGCAATCTTCAGATTTCATGATGTATCATTCTGTTTTCGATAAACAGTAGAATGATGTGCTTTACCAAAAAGCTCTACCTTGGTCCACAAGATGCTTTCCCAGAAGTAGGGTTGAGCGACTTTCATTTTTTTAAGATCGAGTAGGGTTTTGGGAAACCCGATTTTGTCCAGAGTCGAGTCGAGTGCAGTCGGCCGATTATCGCTAAAAGTCGGGGATCGACCGAAACACGAAACCCAATGCAAGTCAATGGGGAAGCATAGTCGGCAGTGAGTGGAGGCCAGGAAAACACCTACAGTGCCCATTTTAATGCCAAAAACATCCATTCTTGTTTCTGAAGCTTGCCAATCTTAATTAACTGTATAATAATAGTTGGGCATAGGGAATTGGGGGAAAGTTGTGGGGGGAGTAGGGCTGGCTCAAGTTTTTCGTGGGCCCAGGAAATGCGGACTACGTCACGGCGGTGTTGCAGGGAAAGGTAAGTATTTAAACGTTGCAAGTGCTGTGATCCTGAGCAAGCAGGGGGGGGCCCACTCGTTCGCATTGCCACTGGCACAGGGCCCCTCAAAGTACGGCGGTGTGTTTGCATGGCGGGGGCGCCTCCCACCAGCAGCGACACTTTTGCGTACTCTGAGGGGCCCTGTGCCAGTGACGTCGCCAACGAGTATGCCCCCCCACCTGATGAAGGAACCTGCACTTTCATCTGCACCTTCCTCTTTGTCCCTGTGTAAGGTGGTATAACATGCGGGAAGGGGAACCTTACTTTCAGCAGGGTCAGATTCTGGCTGTGTAGAGTACAAGGGGAATGTAGTGGTCTAGGTCAATGTACCAGCAGACTCATTTAGCAGTGGCTGGGCAATGGGCAGGATGAGGAGGAAACAGATATAGGGCCAAAGAATAAAGTAGGCTACATGCAGTTCAAAATTGGTAACAGGACTAAACAGGCGGCATTGCTTTGTTCAGTGGAGTAGCAAACCCAAGAGCAGCAGACACTGTTTCAAGGGCCTAACCACACTAGTAGGCCAAATGCAGTTCAATATCTGATAGTATAGGGCGAAAGCCAGAATGTGGAAGCTCAGCTTTGTTCAGTTGAGGACAACACCAGGGAGGGGCAGACACCTTTAGTAGGCCGGAAAAGCCTATTGCATTTTTTAAAATGGTAATTTGGAGCAGAAGGTTGAAGCTCAGCTTTATTTAGTTGAGGGCAACACCAGGCAGGGGCACACAGACAGACACCTTTAGTAGGCCGGAAAAGCCTATTGCATTTTTTAAAATGGTAATTTGGAGCAGAAGGTTGAAGCTCAGCTTTATTTAGTTGAGGGCAACACCAGGGAGGGGCAGAAGCCGTTAGTAGGCCCTAACCACCATTTTTTTTTTTTAAAACCACTTAATGAGAGCCGGAAGGTTGAAGCTCAGCTTTATTTAGTTGAGGACAACACCAGGCAGGGGCACACAGACAGACACCTTTAGTAGGCCGGAAAAGCCTATTGCATTTTTTAAAATGGTAATTTGGAGCAGAAGGTTGAAGCTCAGCTTTATTTAGTTGAGGACAACACCAGGCAGGGGCACACAGACAGACACCTTTAGTAGGCCGGAAAAGCCTATTGCATTTTTTAAAATGGTAATTTGGAGTAGAAGGTTGAAGCTCAGCTTTATTTAGTTGAGGGCAACACCAGGGAGGGGCAGAAGCCGTTAGTAGGCCCTAACCACCATTTTTTTTTTTTAAAACCACTTAATGAGAGCCGGAAGGTTGAAGCTCAGCTTTATTTAGTTGAGGACAACACCAGGCAGGGGCACACAGACAGACACCTTTAGTAGGCCGGAAAAGCCTATTGCATTTTTTAAAATGGTAATTTGGAGCAGAAGGTTGAAGCTCAGCTTTATTTAGTTGAGGACAACACCAGGCAGGGGCACACAGACAGACACCTTTAGTAGGCCGGAAAAGCCTATTGCATTTTTTAAAATGGTAATTTGGAGCAGAAGGTTGAAGCTCAGCTTTATTTAGTTGAGGGCAACACCAGGGAGGGGCAGAAGCCGTTAGTAGGCCCTAACCACCATTTTTTTTTTTTAAAACCACTTAATGAGAGCCGGAAGGTTGAAGCTCAGCTTTATTTAGTTGAGGACAACACCAGGCAGGGGCACACAGACAGACACCTTTAGTAGGCCGGAAAAGCCTATTGCATTTTTTAAAATGGTAATTTGGAGCAGAAGGTTGAAGCTCAGCTTTATTTAGTTGAGGACAACACCAGGCAGGGGCACACAGACAGACACCTTTAGTAGGCCGGAAAAGCCTATTGCATTTTTTAAAATGGTAATTTGGAGCAGAAGGTTGAAGCTCAGCTTTATTTAGTTGAGGACAACACCAGGCAGGGGCACACAGACAGACACCTTTAGTAGGCCGGAAAAGCCTATTGCATTTTTTAAAATGGTAATTTGGAGCAGAAGGTTGAAGCTCAGCTTTATTTAGTTGAGGGCAACACCAGGGAGGGGCAGAAGCCGTTAGTAGGCCCTAACCACCATTTTTTTTTTTTAAAACCACTTAATGAGAGCCGGAAGGTTGAAGCTCAGCTTTATTTAGTTGAGGACAACACCAGGCAGGGGCACACAGACAGACACCTTTAGTAGGCCGGAAAAGCCTATTGCATTTTTTAAAATGGTAATTTGGAGCAGAAGGTTGAAGCTCAGCTTTATTTAGTTGAGGACAACACCAGGCAGGGGCACACAGACAGACACCTTTAGTAGGCCGGAAAAGCCTATTGCATTTTTTAAAATGGTAATTTGGAGCAGAAGGTTGAAGCTCAGCTTTATTTAGTTGAGGGCAACACCAGGGAGGGGCAGAAGCCGTTAGTAGGCCCTAACCACCATTTTTTTTTTTTAAAACCACTTAATGAGAGCCGGAAGGTTGAAGCTCAGCTTTATTTAGTTGAGGACAACACCAGGCAGGGGCACACAGACAGACACCTTTAGTAGGCCGGAAAAGCCTATTGCATTTTTTAAAATGGTAATTTGGAGCAGAAGGTTGAAGCTCAGCTTTATTTAGTTGAGGGCAACACCAGGCAGGGGCACACAGACAGACACCTTTAGTAGGCCGGAAAAGCCTATTGCATTTTTTAAAATGGTAATTTGGAGCAGAAGGTTGAAGCTCAGCTTTATTTAGTTGAGGGCAACACCAGGGAGGGGCAGAAGCCGTTAGTAGGCCCTAACCACCATTTTTTTTTTTTAAAACCACTTAATGAGAGCCGGAAGGTTGAAGCTCAGCTTTATTTAGTTGAGGACAACACCAGGCAGGGGCACACAGACAGACACCTTTAGTAGGCCGGAAAAGCCTATTGCATTTTTTAAAATGGTAATTTGGAGCAGAAGGTTGAAGCTCAGCTTTATTTAGTTGAGGACAACACCAGGCAGGGGCACACAGACAGACACCTTTAGTAGGCCGGAAAAGCCTATTGCATTTTTTAAAATGGTAATTTGGAGCAGAAGGTTGAAGCTCAGCTTTATTTAGTTGAGGGCAACACCAGGCAGGGGCACACAGACAGACACCTTTAGTAGGCCGGAAAAGCCTATTGCATTTTTTAAAATGGTAATTTGGAGCAGAAGGTTGAAGCTCAGCTTTATTTAGTTGAGGGCAACACCAGGGAGGGGCAGAAGCCGTTAGTAGGCCCTAACCAAAGTTGAAGGCCAAATGCAGTTTAATTTCTGATACTATAGGCCGAAAGCCAGAAGGTGGAAGCTCCGATTTAGACAGTGGAGGACAATTTGAATTAGGGACTGCAGACAGACTTAGTAGGCTGTCCCCTGTGGACCATGCATCCACCACATTAACCCATTGCGCCGTAATGGACACGTAATCTTCCGTGGCCATGCCTACAGGTCCATGCGTCTGTTGTCAGGTGCACCTTTGTACTCACAGATTGCCAGAGTGCATGGACAATGCGGTCTTCTACATGCTGGTGGAGGGTTGGGATGGCTTTTCTCGCAAAAGAAGTGTCGACTGGTTAGCTTGTAGCGTGGTACAGCGTAGTCCATCATGGCCTTATTAATAGTAAATAAAATATATAACTAGGCTCTATGAACTTTTAAATAGGTTCCAGGGGTACACGGGCAGCATTGGTGTGGTCAGTGGAGGAGTATTGCAAGTAGGGGCTGCAGACAGGCTATCAAAGGCCTAAAATAACAAACAGTAGGCAGTCATGGCAGTTTTACATCGGTTACATGGATACACAGGCAGGCACTCCAGGCAGCATTGTGGTCAGTGGAGGAGTATTGCAAGTAGGGGCCGCAGACAGGCTATCAAAGGCCTAAAATAACAAACAGTAGGCAGTCATGGCAGTTTTACATCGGTTACATGGATACACAGGCAGGCACTCCAGGCAGCATTGTGGTCAGTGGAGGAGTATTGCAAGTAGGGGCCGCAGACAGGCTATCAAAGGCCTAAAATAACAAACAGTAGGCAGTCATGGCAGTTTTACATCGGTTACATGGATACACAGGCAGGCACTCCAGGCAGCATTGTGGTCAGTGGAGGAGTATTGCAAGTAGGGGCCGCAGACAGGCTATCAAAGGCCTAAAATAACAAACAGTAGGCAGTCATGGCAGTTTTACATCGGTTACATGGATACACAGGCAGGCACTCCAGGCAGCATTGTGGTCAGTGGAGGAGTATTGCAAGTAGGGGCCGCAGACAGGCTATCAAAGGCCTAAAATAACAAACAGTAGGCAGTCATGGCAGTTTTACATCGGTTACATGGATACACAGGCAGGCACTCCAGGCAGCATTGTGGTCAGTGGAGGAGTATTGCAAGTAGGGGCCGCAGACAGGCTATCAAAGGCCTAAAATAACAAACAATAGGCTCATTGCAGTTTTACAGCGGTTACATGGATAGACGGGCAGGCAGCTTGGTGGTCAGTGGAGGAGTATTTAAAGTAGGGACCGCAGACAGGCTTCAAAGGCCTAACATAAGAAAATGGGCTGGCTGTAGGCACTTTATAATTGGTTCCAGGGGTACACGGGCAGCAGTGGTCTGGCCAGTGGAGGACTAGTGGAAGGAGGGACCGCAGACAGGCTTCAAAGGCGTAACATAAAAAAATGGGCTGGCTGTAGGCACTTTATAATTGGTTCCAGGGGTACACGGGCAGCAGTGGTCTGGTCAGTGGAGGACTAGTGGAAGGAGGGACCGCAGACAGGCTTCAAAGGCCTAACATAAAAAAATGGGCTGGCTGTAGGCACTTTATAATTGGTTCCAGGGGTACACGGGCAGCAGTGGTCTGGCCAGTGGAGGACTAGTGGAAGGAGGGACCGCAGACAGGCTTCAAAGGCCTAACATAAAAAAATGGGCTGGCTGTAGGCACTTTATAATTGGTTCCAGGGGTACACGGGCAGCAGTGGTCTGGTCAGTGGAGGACTAGTGGAAGGAGGGACCGCAGACAGGCTTCAAAGGCCTAACATAAAAAAATGGGCTGGCTGTAGGCACTTTATAATTGGTTCCAGGGGTACACGGGCAGCAGTGGTCTGGTCAGTGGAGGACTAGTGGAAGGAGGGACCGCAGACAGGCTTCAAAGGCCTAACATAAAAAAATGGGCTGGCTGTAGGCACTTTATAATTGGTTCCAGGGGTACACGGGCAGCAGTGGTCTGGCCAGTGGAGGACTAGTGGAAGGAGGGACCGCAGACAGGCTTCAAAGGCCTAACATAAAAAAATGGGCTGGCTGTAGGCACTTTATAATTGGTTCCAGGGGTACACGGGCAGCAGTGGTCTGGTCAGTGGAGGACTAGTGGAAGGAGGGACCGCAGACAGGCTTCAAAGGCCTAACATAAAAAAATGGGCTGGCTGTAGGCACTTTATAATTGGTTCCAGGGGTACACGGGCAGCAGTGGTCTGGCCAGTGGAGGACTAGTGGAAGGAGGGACCGCAGACAGGCTTCAAAGGCCTAACATAAAAAAATGGGCTGGCTGTAGGCACTTTATAATTGGTTCCAGGGGTACACGGGCAGCAGTGGTCTGGCCAGTGGAGGACTAGTGGAAGGAGGGACCGCAGACAGGCTTCAAAGGCCTAACATAAAAAAATGGGCTGGCTGTAGGCACTTTATAATTGGTTCCAGGGGTACACGGGCAGCAGTGGTCTGGCCAGTGGAGGACTAGTGGAAGGAGGGACCGCAGACAGGCTTCAAAGGCCTAACATAAAAAAATGGGCTGGCTGTAGGCACTTTATAATTGGTTCCAGGGGTACACGGGCAGCAGTGGTCTGGTCAGTGGAGGACTAGTGGAAGGAGGGACCGCAGACAGGCTTCAAAGGCCTAAAATAACAAACAATAGGCTCATGGCAGTTTTACAGCGGTTACATGGATACACGGGCAGCTTGGTGGTGAGTGGAGGAGTAGTGCAAGGAGTGTCTGTCCCAGTACTCCCAAAATATAAATAGATGTTAATGTCTCGCAAAACAACCAAAACAAAAAAAAAGGTGGCATACTTAGGTACAGGGGTGGGCTCATCTGCTGAGTTTCTGACATAGTAATTTGGCAGTAACTATTTAATGGTGCCAATATAGGACACAGACACAGACTACTTTAAGTTGCATCATAGATGTCTACAAATTTGTATTGTCAGTGCCAGACATTGAATGATGTCAGCGAATAGACTAAAGATTGGTGTAGCTGTGCGACATAATTTTGCATGTGGTAGAGCACATTTTGAGCTGGGGTAGGGGGGAACTCTCTAGAGGCCGGCGGGACCGCCCCAGGGCCCCTCATGTTACAACGGTGTGTCTGACGTTGGGTGCGCACCACCACCGCCAGAGACACTACATTGTACTATGAGGGACCCAGTAGCAATGCCGTCAACCAAAAGCGAGCACACCCACCTCTTCAGACAAACAGCAGTCTCACGGGTGCTTGCGCCAAGTCGCGATACCACGGCCCCGTGTGGGGAGTTTGGCCATTTAGAGAGGTGTAAACATGTCGTATGCTGTACAATCAGCTGCAGCAAATTAGACATTAGAAAAGTAATTCACAGGCAAGAGCCTTTCATAGGAAAGCTAGGTGTCGGCCGGGCAAGGTGGGGCAAAAGATTTCGAAATCCAGTTGTGGTTCATTTTAATGAATGTTAGATCGTCAACATTTTGGCTAGCCAGACGAGTCCTTTTTTCGGTTAATATTGAACCTGCAGCACTGAATACTCTTTCTGATAGGACACTTGCTGCCGGGCAAGCAAGCTCCTGCAATGCATATTCTGCCAATTCTGGCCAGGTGTCTAATTTGGAGGCCCAGTAATCAAATGGGAATGACGGTTGAGGGAGAACATCGATAAGGGATGAAAAATAGTTAGTAACCATACTGGACAAATGTTGTCTCCTGTCACTTTCAATTGATGCAGCAGTACCTGTCCTGTCTGCGGTCATAGCAAAATCACTCCACAACCTGGTCAGAAAACCCCTCTGTCCAACGCCACTTCTGATGTGTGCACCCCTAACACTCCTAGTCTGCTGCCCCCTGGAGCTCGTGTGAGAACGATCACGTGCGCTGTGTGCTGGGAATGCCTGAAGCAAACGGTCAACAAGAGTTGATTGTTTGGTTGCTAATATTAGTTCCAAGTTCTCATGTGGCATAATATTTTGCAATTTGCCTTTATAGCGTGGATCAAGGAGGCAGGCCAACCAGTAATCGTCATCGTTCATCATTTTCGTAATGCGTGTGTCCCTTTTTAGGATACGTAAGGCATAATCCGCCATGTGGGCCAAAGTTCCAGTTGTCAAATCTCCGGTTGTGATTGGTTGAGGGGCAGTTGCAGGCAAATCTACGTCACTTGTGTCCCTCAAAAAACCAGAACCCGGCCGTGACACGCAACCAATTTCCTGTGCCCCCGGGAAAGGTTCGGCATTAAAAATATACTCATCCCCATCATCCTCCTCGTCCTCCACCTCCTCTTCGCCCGCTACCTCGTCCTGTACACTGCCCTGACCAGACAATGGCTGACTGTCATCAAGGCTTTCCTCTTCCTCTGGTGCAGACGCCTGCTCCTTTATGTGCGTCAAACTTTGCATCAGCAGACGCATTAGGGGGATGCTCATGCTTATTACGGCGTTGTCTGCACTAACCAGCCGTGTGCATTCCTCAAAACACTGAAGGACTTGACACATGTCTTGTATCTTAGACCACTGCACACCTGACAACTCCATGTCTGCCATCCTACTGCCTGCCCGTGTATCCTCCCACAAATAAATAACAGCACGCCTCTGTTCGCACAGTCTCTGAAGCATGTGCAGTGTTGAGTTCCACCTTGTTGCAACGTCTATGATTAGGCGATGCTGGGGAAGGTTCAAAGACCGCTGATAGGTCTGCATACGGCTGGCGTGTACAGGCGAACGTCGGATATGTGAGCAAAGTGCACGCACTTTGAGGAGCAGGTCGGAGAACCCAGGATAAGTTTTCAATAAGCACTGCACCACCAGGTTTAAGGTGTGAGCCAGGCAAGGAATGTGTTTCAGTTGGGAAAGGGAGATGGCAGCCATGAAATTCCTTCCGTTATCACTCACTACCTTGCCTGCCTCAAGATCTACTGTGCCCAGCCACGACTGCGTTTCTTGTTGCAAGAACTCGGACAGAACTTCCGCGGTGTGTCTGTTGTCGCCCAAGCACTTCATAGCCAATACAGCCTGCTGACGCTTGGCAGTAGCTGGCCCATAATGGGACAACTGGTGTGCAACAGTGTCATCTGCCGATGGAGTGGTTGGCAGACTGCGTTCTGTGGAAGAGCTGTAGCTTCTGCAGGAGGAAGAGGAGGAGGAGGAGGAGGGGGTGCGAACGCCTACAGCCAACTGTTTCCTAGACCGTGGGCTAGGCACAACTGTCCCTAAATTGATGTCGCCTGTGGACCCTGCATCCACCACATTCACCCAGTGTGCCGTGATGGACACATAACGTCCCTGGCCATGCCTACTGGTCCATGCATCTGTAGTCAGGTGCACCTTTGTACTCACAGATTGCCTGAGTGCATGGACGATGCGCTGTTTAACATGCTGGTGCAGGGCTGGGATGGCTTTTCTGGAAAAAAAGTGTCGACTGGGTAGCTCGTATCGTGGTTCAGCGTACTCCATCAGGGCTTTGAAAGCTTCGCTTTCAACTAACCGGTAGGGCATCATCTCTAACGAGATTAGTCTAGCTATGTGGGCGTTAAAACACTGTGTACGCGGATGCGAGGATAAGTACTTCCTTTTTCTAACCAGAGTCTCATGTAGGGTGAGCTGGACTGGAGAGCTGGAGATCGTGGAACTTTCGGGTGTGCCGGTGTACATGGCAGACTGAGAGACGGTTGGAGACGGTATTGTTTCCGCCGGTGCCCTAGATGCAATATTTCCTCCTACAAAACTGGTGATTCCCTGACCCTGACTGCTTTTGGCTGGCAAAGAAACCTGCACAGATACTGCCGGTGGTGCGGAAAATGGTGGCCTTACAGTGACGGAAGGGATGTTGCGTTGTTGACTAGCTTCATTGGCCGAGGGTGCTACAACCTTGAGGGACGTTTGGTAGTTAGTCCAGGCTTGAAAATGCATGGTGGTTAAGTGTCTATGCATGCAACTAGTATTTAGACTTTTCAGATTCTGACCTCTGCTTAAGCTAGTTGAACATTTTTGACAGATGACTTTGCGCTGATCAGTTGGATGTTGTTTAAAAAAATGCCAGACTGCACTCTTCCTAGACTCGGATCCCTTTTCAGGGATTGCAGACTGAGCTTTAACCGGATGGCAACGCTGTGCTCCAACAGGTTTTGGCTTTGACACGCGTTTTGGGCCAGATACGGGCCCGGCAGATGGAACCTGTTGCGATGTTGATGCCTGCTGCGGCCCCTCCTCCACCTCCGCTTCTGAACTACTGCCGCCTGCACCCTGTTCCCCCAATGGCTGCCAATCGGGGTCAATAACTGGGTCATCTATTACCTCCTCTTCGAGCTCGTGTGCAACTTCGTCTGTGTCACTGTGTCGGTCGGTGGTATAGCGTTCGTGGCGGGGCAACATAGTCTCATCAGGGTCTGATTGTGGATCTGTACCCTGAGAGGGCAATGTGGTGGTCTGAGTCAAAGGAGCAGCATAGTACTCTGGCTGTGGCTGTGCATCAGTGCACTCCATGTCAGAATATACTTGTAATGGGCATGGCCTGTTAAATGTTTCACTTTCTAAGCCAGGGACGGTATGTGTAAAGAGCTCCATGGAGTGACCCGTTGTGTCGCCTGCTGCATCCTTCTCTCTTGTTGTAGTTTTTGCTGAGGAGGACAAGGAAGCGACTTGTCCCTGACCGTGAACATCCACAAGCGACGCGCTGCTTTTACATTTACCAGTTTCGGAAGAGGAGGCAAAAGAGCTAGAGGCTGAGTCTGCAATGTAAGCCAAAACTTGCTGTTGCTGCTCCGCCTTTAAAAGCGGTTTTCCTACTCCCAGAAAAGAGAGCGTTCGAGGCCTTGTGTAGCCTGACGACGAAACTGGCTCCACAGCTCCAGACTTAGGTGGAATATTTTTATCCCCACGACCACCTGATGCTCCACTACCACTACCATCATTACCAGCTGACAATGAACGCCCACGACGACCTCTTGCACCAGACTTCCTCATTGTTTTAAAATCTTAACCAAAGTAACTTTATTTGTTGCTGTCAAACAACTTACACGGTGAGCTATAACTTCAGTATGATTTCAATATCCCTTAACAGGTTGGTGAGACCACAAGGAAAATCAGGCACAATGTTACACACTCTGTTTTCTGTGGCACAAAATCACAGAGATGACACACACGCAGGACTGTCACTCAAGCACTAATGTCAATATTAATCTCCCACCTAATTTTTTTTTTTTTTTTTCTCAGGGAGACTTTAGAAACCAAATAATATTAAAAAAAAAAAAAAAAAAAAAGGCTTTCTATGGCCCACAATTAGAGAGAGAGAGGTGGCACACCCAGGAGTCAAGACTGGCGCACAAGCTGAAAGGGCAATATTACTCTCCCACTGTTTTTTTAAGTTTTTTTTTTATTTCAGGGAGACTTTAGAAACCAAATAATATTAAAAAAAAAATAAAAAAAAAATAGCCTTTCTATGGCCCACTGAATGAGAGAGAGAGGTGGCACACCCAGGAGTCAAGACTGGCACACAAGCTGAAAGGGCAATATTACTCTCCCACTGTTTTTTTATTTATTTTTTTTTTTTTTTCAGGGAGACTTTAGAAACCAAATAATAAGAAAAAAAATAAATAAATAAATAGGCTTTCTATAGCCCACTGAATGAGAGATAGCACACACAGCAGTGGCACACAAGCCCTGACTGAGGCCAATATTTTTCTCCCACTGATTGATGTAGTGTTTTTGTGTTGAGGTAGATTTTAGAACACAAATCAAGGAAAAAAAAAAAAATGCTTTCTATGGCCCACTGAGTGAGAGAGAGAGGTGGCACACCCAGGAGTCAAGACTGGCACACAAGCTGAAAGGGCAATATTACTCTCCCACTGTTTTTTTATGTATTTTTTGTTTTTTAAGGGAGACTTTAGAAACCCAATAATATTTAAAAAAAAAAATAAATAGGCTTTCTATGGCCCACTGAATGAGAGGGAGAGAGGTGGCACACCCAGGAGTCAAGCCTGGCACACAAGCTGAAAGGGCAATATTACTCTCCCACTGTTTTTTTATGTTTTTTTTTTTTTTTCAGGGAGACTTTAGAAACCAAATAATAAGAAAAAAAATAAATAGGCTTTCTATAGCCCACTGAATGAGAGATAGCACACACAGCAGTGGCACACAAGCCCTGACTGAGGCCAATATTTTTCTCCCACTGATTGATGTAGTGTTTTTGTGTTGAGGTAGATTTTAGAACACAAATCAAGGAAAAAAAAAAATGCTTTCTATGGCCCACTGAATGAGAGAGAGGTGGCACACCCAGGAGTCAAGACTGGCACACAAGCTGAAAGGGCAATATTACTCTCCCACTGTTTTTTTATGTATTTTTTGTTTTTTAAGGGAGACTTTAGAAACCCAATAATATTTAAAAAAAAAAATAAATAGGCTTTCTATGGCCCACTGAATGAGAGGGAGAGAGGTGGCACACCCAGGAGTCAAGACTGGCACACAAGCTGAAAGGGCAATATTACTCTCCCACTGTTTTTTTAAGTTTTTTTTTTATTTCAGGGAGACTTTAGAAACCAAATAATATTAAAAAAAAAAAAAAAAAAAATAGCCTTTCTATGGCCCACTGAATGAGAGAGAGAGGTGGCACACCCAGGAGTCAAGACTGGCACACAAGCTGAAAGGGCAATATTACTCTCCCACTGTTTTTTTATTTATTTTTTTTTTTTTCAGGGAGACTTTAGAAACCAAATAATAAGAAAAAAATAAATAAATAAATAAATAGGCTTTCTATAGCCCACTGAATGAGAGATAGCACACACAGCAGTGGCACACAAGCCCTGACTGAGGCCAATATTTTTCTCCCACTGATTGATGTAGTGTTTTTGTGTTGAGGTAGATTTTAGAACACAAATCAAGGAAAAAAAAAAAAATGCTTTCTATGGCCCACTGAATGAGAGAGAGGTGGCACACCCAGGAGTCAAGACTGGCACACAAGCTGAAAGGGCAATATTACTCTCCCACTGTTTTTTTATGTATTTTTTGTTTTTTAAGGGAGACTTTAGAAACCCAATAATATTTAAAAAAATAAATAAATAGGCTTTCTATGGCCCACTGAATGAGAGGGAGAGAGGTCGCACACCCAGGAGTCAAGCCTGGCACACAAGCTGAAAGGGCAATATTACTCTCCCACTGTTTTTTTATGTATTTTTTGTTTTTTAAGGGAGACTTTAGAAACCCAATAATATTTAAAAAAAAAAATAAATAGGCTTTCTATGGCCCACTGAATGAGAGGGAGAGAGGTGGCACACCCAGGAGTCAAGCCTGGCACACAAGCTGAAAGGGCAATATTACTCTCCCACTGTTTTTTTATGTATTTTTTGTTTTTTAAGGGAGACTTTAGAAACCCAATAATATTTAAAAAAAAAAATAAATAGGCTTTCTATGGCCCACTGAATGAGAGGGAGAGAGGTGGCACACCCAGGAGTCAAGACTGGCACACAAGCTGAAAGGGCAATATTACTCTCCCACTGTTTTTTTATGTTTTTTTTTTTTTTTCAGGGAGACTTTAGAAACCAAATAATATTAAAAAAAAAATAAAAAAAAATAGGCTTTCTATAGCCCACTGAATGAGAGATAGCACACACAGCAGTGGCACACAAGCCCTGACTGAGGCCAATATTTTTCTCCCACTGATTGATGTAGTGTTTTTGTGTTGAGGTAGAATTTAGAACACAAATCACGGAAAAAATAAATAGGCTTTCTATGGCCCACTCAGTGAGAGATGGCACACACAGGGATGGCACTGTAGCAGAAATGCCAATCTTAATCTCCCACAAAAAAAAAAAAAAAAAAAAAAACAGGGACTGTCCTACAATTACTATCTCCCTGCAGTAATCTAAGCCAGGTATGGCAGGCAGCAATAGGAGTGGACTGATGCACAAATTAAATAAAAAGTGTGGACAAACAAAAAAGATAGCTGTGCAGAAAGGAACAAGAGGATATGTGCTTTGAAAAAAGCAGTTGGTTTCCACAGTGGCGTACACACAGCAATACAGCTATCACGGAGCCTTCTAGGGCAGCCCAATGAGCTACAGCACTGAGGAAAAAAAAAAAAAAATAGCTTCCACAGTCCCTGCACACCGAAGGTGGTGTTGGACAGTGGAAATCGCTGCAGCACAAGCGGTTTGGTGGTTAGTGGACCCTGCCTAACGCTCTCCCTGCTTCTGACGAAGCGGCAGCAACCTGTCCCTAAGCTCAGATCAGCAGCAGTAAGATGGCGGTCGGCGGGAACGCCCCTTTATAGCCCCTGTGACGCCGCAGACAGCAAGCCAATCACTGCAATGCCCTTCTCTAAGATGGTGGGGACCAGGATCTATGTCATCACGCTGCCCACACTCTGCGTTCACCTTCATTGGCTGAGAAATGGCGCTTTTCGCGTCATTGAAACGCGACTTTGGCGCGAAAGTCGCGTACCGCATGGCCGACAAGCACAGGGGTCGGATCGGGTTTCATGAGACGCCGACTTAGCCAAAAGTCGGCGACTTTTGAAAATGATCGACCCGTTTCGCTCAACCCTACCCAGAAGGATTTTGGCTTACTCACATGATTTTGGCAAACTGCAGTTTAGCTTTTTTATGTCTCTGTGTCAGCAGTGGAGTCCTCCTGGGTCTCTTGCCATAGCGTTTCATTTCATTCAATTATTGACAGATAGTTCGCACTGACACTGATGCACCCTGAGCCTGCAGGGCAGATTGAATTTCTATGATTGGGGCTTATCCACCATCTGGACTGTCGCGGGTTCCTTCTCCGGTATCACACAATCAACAGAGCAAGAGAATAGTGAACAATTCCAAGACCTTTATTTAGGCAAAACACGAAAGGTCCATATATACGATCCATCACACAAAGGATTAAATATTCCAGAACACGAATGCATTTCAGTTAGAGAATAAAAGTCCAACAATCCAGCACAGAGGATAACAGTTCATATTCCCTTCTTTCTCTCTGATATGCTCTTCACACCAAGGTTCCACACAAGACTGAGTTCTGTGTCTCACCTCCCTGATATTTTAAGTCTCCCTCCTCATTCAAAGGCCAGGAGGGGGAAGATCTCAGGGACTCATTGTTTCAACAAGCTAGGTCAACATGTCATTAGCATATTAGCAAACAACATTATTCACTGACCCTGTGGAGAGATAACAATACAGAACTGTGGGGAGAATATCAGATGGAAAAAAAAACACCAGAACACAGGCAGAGATGCTTACCTGTCCACGGCCTCCAACAATTACTTAGTGCAATTGTTGGAAGCCGTGGACAGGTAAGCATCTCTGCCTGTGTTCTGGTGTTTGTTTGTTTTTTGTCTAGAATAGTGGAGGTCTTTCCTCTTATGGTGTTTTTTTTAGAATATCAGATGGCAAATAACAACTCATCCTACAAGATACAGTAACACCATGATAATCAGTAAAATAGAAATATACACAAAAATGATACCCACATGGCATATCACACCATCACATGGACTATCCTGGATTGCAACCTTTCATCAAGTTTTCTTTGCTGTCCATGTTCACGAAGATTATCTACAGTGCCAGGGGTTGTAACTTCTTGATTATGTTGTGCACCGTGGATGAAGGAACATCATGATCCTGAAGATGGACTTGTAGCCTTGAGACTGCTGATATTTTTTGACAATTTTGATTCTAAAATCCTCAGTTCTCTTCTCCTCTTCTTGTTTTCCATGCTTAGTGTGGCACACACAGACACACTATGCAAAGATTGAGTCAGCTTCTCCCCTTTTTTATGTTTTCATGCATGATTCTCAGATTGCCCGCACCTGTTACTTGCCATAGGTGAGTTTGAACGAGCATCACATAGTTGAAACAAAGTTGTTTACCCACAATTTAGGAAAAGTGCCAAAAATTTTGTCTGGCCCATTTTTGGGATTTTGTGTGAAATTATATCCAAATTGCCTCTTTTTTTCCCCAGTTTTTTTGTTGTTGATTCAATACACCCCAAGGAAATAAACATCTTATTTAATAAAATGTTTGATTGTAATAATTTTCTTGAAGAAAGGCTTCATTTTTTGGAACAATTTCTAGGGTGCCAATACTTTCGGACATGACTGTACATGTTTAAATCATCCCCATTTTCTGAGTTAAAAAAAAATAAAAAAGGTAAAAGAAACATTTTTGATATCGTCAACTTTGAAAAAAGTCCAATCTATAAAAATCTAAAATGATTTAAGCTTTATGTTAAATATTGAAAATAAACCCGAATCTTCAGAATGCTTTTGTTTTGGGTCACTTGACTGTCCACAAAAAATGCAATAAAAAAATTTGATGTGCCCCATAATAGTATTAATAAAAATTTCAGCTTGGCGTTCAAATAAGCCCCAACACAGCTCCATCAAATTTAAAAAATTTGCGTGTCAGAAAATGGACACACAAGCCAAATTTTGTGTTTTTATTTACAAAGTTCGCAATGTTTTAATCACTAATATATATACATACAACCCCTGGCAAAAATTATGGAATCACCGGCCTTGGAGGATGTTCATTCAGTTGTTTAATTTTGTAGAAAAAAGTCACAGACATGGCACAAAACTAAAGTCATTTCAAATGGCAACTTTCTGGCTTTAACCCCTTCACCCCCGGAGCTTTTTCCGTTTTTCCATTTTCGTTTTTCGCTACCCTCCTTCCCGGAGCCATAACTTTTTTATTTTTCCGTCAATTTGGCCATGTGAGGGCTTATTTTTTGCGGGACGAGTTGTACTTTTGAACGATACCATTGGTTTTAGCATGTCGTGTACTAGAAAACGGGAAAAAAATTCCAAGTGCAGTGAAATTGCAAAAAAAGTGCAATCCCACACTTGTTTTTTGCTTGCCTATTTTGCTAGGTTCACTAAATGCTAAAACTGACCTGCCATTATGATTCTCCAGGTCACTACAAGTTTATAGACACCTAACATGACTAGGTTATTTTTCACCTAAGTGGTGAAAAAAAATTCCAAACTTTGCAAAAAACAAAACAAAACAAAATTGCGCCATTTTCCGATACTCGTAGCGTCTCCATTTTTCGTGATCTGGGGTCAGGTGAGGGCTTATTTTTTGCGTGCCGAGCTGGCGTTTTTAATGATAGCATTTTGGTGTAGATACGTTCTTTTGATCGCCCGTTATTGCATTTTAATGCAATGTCGTGGCGACCAAAAAAACGTAAATCTGGCGTTTCGAATTTTTTTCTCATTACGCCATTTAGCGATCAGGTTAATGCTTTTTTTTTATTGATAGATCGGGCGATTCTGAACGCGGCGATACCAAATATGTGTAGGTTGGGTTTTTTTTTATTGATTTATTTTGATTGGGGCGAAAGGGGGGTGATTTAAACTTTTATATTTTTTTTATTTTTTTCACATTTTTAAAAACTTTTTTTTTTTACTTTTGCCATGCTTCTATAGCCTCCATGGGAGGCTAGAAGCAGGCACAACCCGATCGGCTCTGCTATGCAGCAGTGATCATAAGATCGCTGCTACACAGCAGATTTGCAGGTGTGCTGTGAGCGCCGACCACAGGGGGGCGCTCACAGCCACCGGCAATCAGTAACCATAGAGGTCTCAAGGACCTCTATGGTTACCTTCCTGACACATCGCCGACCCCCGATCATGTGACGGGGGTCGGCGATGCGCTCATATCCGGCCGCACGGCCGGATGCGGTAGTTAAATGCCGCTGTCTGAGTTTGACAGCGGCATTTAACTAGTTAATAGCGGCGGGTGATCGCGATTTCACCCGCTGCTATTGCGCGCACATGTCAGCTGTAAAAAACAGCTGACATGTCGCGACTTTGATGTGCGCTCACCGCCGGAGCGCACATCAAAGCGGGGGTCCCGACATGTGACGTACTATACCGTCACATGTCGGGAAGGGGTTAAGAAACACTAAAAAGAAATCAAGAACAAAAAATGTGGTAGTCAGTAATGGTTACTTTTTTTAACCAAGCAGAGGGAAAAATTATGGAATCACTGAATTCTGAGGAATCGATGTGAATACTTTTCTGCCCAATGATGACAGAAGTATTCTAGGAGTGATACCTTTATTGGCTAACCAGAAAAGAATATGTTTGCAAGCTTTCAGAGCACAGTGGCTCCTTCTTCAGGCAAGATTACAAATAGATTAATAAGAAACAAGCACAACATTTAAAGAATACTTAAGCAGGACATGTTGTGCTTTTCTTATTAATCTATTTGTAATCTTGCCTGAAGAAGTAGCCTCTGTGCTCTGAAAGCTTGCAAACATATTCTTTTCTGGTTAGCCAATAAAGGTATCACTCCTAGGATACTTCTGTCATCATTGGGCAGAAAAGTATTCACATGGATTTTTCTGGCTAACACGGTACCACAATACAAGTTGTTATTGTACATCAATTCTGAGGAAAAAATTATGGAATCATGAAAAACAAACAAACAAAAAACCCTCCAACACATCACTAGTATTTTGTTGCACCACCTCTGGCTTTTCTAACAGCTTGCAGTCTCTGAGGCATGGACTTAATGAGGGTCACACAGGACTCTTCATCAATCTGGCTCCAACTTTCTCTGATTGCTGTTGCCAGATCAGCTTTGCAGGTTGGAACCTTGTCATGGACCATTTTCTTCCACCAAAGATTTTCAATTGGATTGAGATCCGGACTATTTGCAGGCCATGACATTGACCTTATGTGTCTATTTTCAAGGAATGTTTGCACAGTTTTTGCTCTATGGCAGGATGCATTATCATCTTGAAAAATGATTTCATCATCCCCAAACATCCTTTCAATTGATGGGATAAGAAAAGTGTCCAAAATATCAACGTAAACTTGTGCATTTATTGAAGATGTAATGACAGCCATCTCCCCAGTGCCTTTACCTGACATACAGCCCCGTATCATCAATGACTGTGGAAATTTGCATGTTCTCTTCAGGCAGTCATCTTTATAAATCTCATTGGAACAGCACCAAACAAAAGTTCCAGCATCATCACCTTGCCCAATGCAGATTCATCACTGAATATGACTTTCATCCAGTCATCCACAGTCCACGATTGCTTTTCCTTAGCCCATTGTAACCTTGTTTTTTTTTCTGTTTAGGTGTTAATGATGGCTTTCGTTTACCTTACCTGTATGTAAATCCCATTTCCTTTAGGCGGTTTCTTACAGTTCGGTCACAGACATTGACTCCAGTTTCCACCTATTCGTTCCTCATTTGTTTTGTTGTGCATTTCCTGTTTTGGAGACATATTGCTTTAAGTTTCTGGTCTTGGCACATTGATGTCTTCCTTGGTCTACCAGTATGTTTGCCTTTAACAACCTTCCCATGTTGTTTGTATTTGGTCCAGATTTTAGACACAGCTGACTGTGAACAACCAACATCTTTTGCAACATTGCGTGATGATTTACCCTCTTTTAAGAGTTTGATAATCCTCTCCTTTGTTTCAATTGACATCTCTCGTGTTGGAGCTGTGATTCATGTCAGTCCAATTGGTGCAACAGGTCTCTAAGGTGTGATCACTCCATTTTAGATGCAGACTAATGAGCAGATCTACTTTGATGCAGGTGTTATTTTTGGGTATGAAAATTTACAGGGTGATTCCATCATTTTTTCCTTAGAATTCAGTGACTCCATAATTTTTCCCTATGCTTGGTTAAAAAAAGTAACCATTACTGACTGCCACATTTTTTGTTCTTGATTTCTTTTAGTGTTTCTTAAAGCCAGAAAGTTGACATTTGAAATGACTTTAGTTTTGTGCCATGTCTGTGATCTGCTTTTTCTCCACAAAATTAAACAACTGAATGAACATCCTCCAAGGCCGGTGATTCCATAATGTTTGCCAGGGGTTGTATATACAGTATATATATATATATATATATATATATACTATATATATATATATATATATATATATATATATATATATACTGTATATATATATATATATATATATATATATATATATATATATATACACTCACTGGCCACTTTATTAGGTACACCTGTCCAACTTCTTGTTAACACTTAATTTCTAATCAGCCAATCACATGGCGGCAACTCAGTACATTTAGGCATGTAGACATGGTCAAGACAATCTCCTGCAGTTCAAACCGAGCATCAGTATGGGGAAGAAAGGTGATTTGAGTGCCTTTGAACGTGGCATGGTTGTTGGTGCCAGAAGGGCTGGTCTGAGTATTTCAGAAACTGCTGATCTACTGGGATTTTCACGCACAACCATCTCTAGGGTTTACAGAGAATGGTCCGAAAAAGAAAAAAAATCCAGTGAGCGGCAGTTCTGTGGGTGGAAATGCCTTGTTGATGCCAGAGGTCAGAGGAGAATGGGCAGACTGGTTCGAGCTGATAGAAAGGCAACAGTGACTCAAATCGCCACCCGTTACAACCAAGGTAGGCCTAAGAGCATCTCTGAACGCACAGTGCGTCGAACTTTGAGGCAGATGGGCTACAGCAGCAGAAGACCACACCGGGTACCACTCCTTTCAGCTAAGAATAGGAAACTGAGGCTACAATTTGTACAAGCTCATCGAAATTGGACAGTAGAAGATTGGAAAAACGTTGCTTGGTCTGATGAGTCTCGATTTCTGCTGCGACATTCGGATGGTAGGGTCAGAATTTGGCGTAAACAACATGAAAGCATGGATCCATCCTGCCTTGTATGGAGCATCTTTGGGATGTGCAGCCGACAAATCTGCGGCAACTGTGTGATGCCATCATGTCAATATGGACCAAAATCTCTGAGGAATGCTTCCAGCACCTTGTTGAATCTATGCCACGAAGAATTGAGGCAGTTCTGAAGGCAAAATGGGGTCCAACCCGTTACTAGCATGGTGTACCTAATAAAGTGGCCGGTGAGTGTATATACACTCACTGGCCACTTTATTAGGTACACCTGTCCAACTTCTTGTTAACACTTAATTTCTAATCAGCCAATCACATGGCGGCAACTCAGTGCATTTAGGCATGTAGACATGGTCAAGACAATCTCCTGCAGTTCAAACCGAGCATCAGTATGGGGAAGAAAGGTGATTTGAGTGCCTTTGAACGTGGCATGGTTGTTGGTGCCAGAAGGGCTGGTCTGAGTATTTCAGAAACTGCTGATCTACTGGGATTTTCACGCACAACCATCTCTAGGGTTTACAGAGAATGGTCCGAAAAAGAAAAAAAATCCAGTGAGCGGCAGTTCTGTGGGCGGAAATGCCTTGTTGATGCCAGAGGTCAGAGGAGAATGGGCAGACTGGTTCGAGCTGATAGAAAGGCAACAGTGACTCAAATCGCCACCCGTTACAACCAAGGTAGGCCTAAGAGCATCTCTGAACGCACAGTGCGTCGAACTTTGAGGCAGATGGGCTACAGCAGCAGAAGACCACACCGGATACCACTCCTTTCAGCTAAGAACAGGAAACTGAGGCTACAATTTGTACAAGCTCATCGAAATTGGACAGTAGAAGATTGGAAAAACGTTGCTTGGTCTGATGAGTCTCGATTTCTGCTGCGACATTCGGATGGTAGGGTCAGAATTTGGCGTAAACAACATGAAAGCATGGATCCATCCTGCCTTGTATGGAGCATCTTTGGGATGTGCAGCCGACAAATCTGCGGCAACTGTGTGATGCCATCATGTCAATATGGACCAAAATCTCTGAGGAATGCTTCCAGCACCTTGTTGAATCTATGCCACGAAGAATTGAGGCAGTTCTGAAGGCAAATGGGGTCCAACCCGTTACTAGCATGGTGTACCTAATAAAGTGGCCGGTGAGTGTATATATATATATATATATATATATATATATATATATATATATATATATATATATATATATTACATAACCTATAATATAAACTATAACAAGTATAATAAAAAAGTATAAACTAGTTAGATATCTGTGCAATTGTACTGACTTGAAGAATCATGGTAACAGGATACCCCACAAAACATTGGAGGAATTGTGTTTTTCTTTTTTCCCCATTTTCACCCAACCCAGGATTGTTTGACCATTTTTTCAGTACATTGTATGATAAAGTGAATCATGTCAAAACTATAACTCGTCTTGCGTAAAACAAGCCTTTGTACTGCTAGGTTGATGGAAAAATTACAAAGAGAAAAAAAAAGCGCAAAATAAAAAATAAATAAATAAAGAATCTCCAGGTCATAAGGGGATTCACTTACAGTGGAACAAATAAAATAATTCAGTGACTGACATATAAGGGGTCCTGCTCAGCGTCTAGCATCCAGTGGGGGACTAGTGACCTGCATTCCTCGGGCAGACGCCCATGACTGAAAAGCAAAACCTTTCCTTAAGTGGATAATATATTACCATGTGACAGCGCGAGAAATACTTCAAAATATGGAAAACATCCATAGGAGAAATATAAGGAATGCACATTATATAGTGACTGACAGC
This sequence comes from Ranitomeya variabilis, assembly GCF_051348905.1. Classification (NCBI taxonomy): domain Eukaryota; kingdom Metazoa; phylum Chordata; class Amphibia; order Anura; family Dendrobatidae; genus Ranitomeya; species Ranitomeya variabilis. The sequence continues at coordinate 749,840,917 of NC_135234.1, read as the reverse complement.
AGATAACCCAATAACTAGTGCTACCAATTAACTACCAATTCTTATCAATGACTTTTTATTTCCAATAATCCATTTTTTTCCCATCCAAAGCGTCATGTCAGCTCTGATGAGAGGAAAAATAAGAATATAAATGGGCTTCTTAGCTCTTATCTAGAAAGTTACTGAATGGCACATTGGTATTCAAGCCTTTGGGAACAAAAACTCGGCGAAGTTTCTTGTGTAAGCGACAGGCAGCTGGGCCATTTGTGATTGCTTGCATATAGCAAATACTTATGATGGGGAAGGAGTCTGCATGCAGAATAGCACACAACACTGCTACAAGGCATACAAACAATAGAAAACGTAAAAAAAAAGCCACTAAGACGTGGGATCTGTGCCTAGGAGCCCTAAAAGAAAGCAATACACGCTAAAATTTAGTTTTGTAATATTTCATGAAGAGGGAACAGTTAAGATGACATTGCCGTCTCCTCTTTTCTCCTTGTAAATTACGGAGGCACAGATAGTACTGTCTCCTTGTCTCTCTCACTGTAAATAATATAGGCACAAATATTGTTGCCTCCTCTTCCTTCCTCATAACTGATTTAGGTGCAGAAATTTTGTTTTGCAATATTTTATGAAGAGGGAACAGTTAAAATGACATTGCTGTCTCCTCTTTTCTCCTTGAAAATTATGTAGGGACAGATAGTACTGTCTCCTTGTCTCAAATATCTTTACCTCCTTTTCCTTCTTCATAAATGATTTAGGTGCAGATGGAAAGCCAGTAATGTATATTTCTTTTAATAATAATAATTGGCTCCATTTCTCTCCCTGTAAATGATGGAGGCACAGATATTGCTGACTCCTATTCTTTCCTCCTGAATAATGCAGTCACAGATATTACTGACTTAATATCTCTTTCTATAAGTAATGTAGTTAAAGATGTTACTGGCTTCCATTGTTTCCATGTAAAGGATGAAGGCAAAGATATTGCTGCTGCCTCCTCTTCTCATAAATTAATTTGTCACAAAGAGATACCACTGGCTTACCAGCTATTTCTATAGGTAATGTAGGCACAGGTAGTGTTGTCTCATTGACTGTAAATCATGTGGTGACAGGCATGGCTGATTTTTCTTGTTTCATTATAAATCATTTAGGTACAGATAGCATTGTCTCTTAAAAGCAATGATGCACAATAAAAAATTATATTGTGGTACCAAGCCAGAAAAATGTATGTAAATACTTTTATGCCAAAAATTGACCAAAGAATTCTTGGAGTGATACCTTTATTGGTGCCGAGAAATAATATATTTGCAAGCTTTCAGAGCACAGAGGCTCTTTCTTCAGGGAGGTTTACAAATTAATTAAAAAGACAAAAACACAAAATTTAAAGGGAACCTGTCACAAGGTTTGGTCGATATGAGATATGGCACCACCTTTCAGTCCTAATATACAGCATTCTTTAATGTGGGGTGGTCTGGTCCAAGGGGTGTCGCTCTTCTTGGTCCTGCACCTCCCTTCTTCTTGCAATGCCATCCTCCTTCTTGCTTCTTGTGGATGATGCGTCCCTGCATCATCCACACAGTCTTCTCAGCATTGCGATCCTGCAAAGGCGTACTTTCCAGCCATGTTGAGGGCAGAGCAAAGTACCGCAGTGCGCAGGCGCTGAGAAACGTGAAAGAGCCCCACCACATGCGCACTGTAGTACTTTACTTTGTGTAGGGATGCGTCATCCACACAAAGCAAGAAGGAGGACAGCATCACAAGAAGAAGGGAGGCACCAAACCAAGAACATCGACAACCCTCAGATGAGAGGCGTCTGACCGGGACCAAAGGGTTAATGTTTCTCCTTGCGAAGAGTGACATGTAGTGTTGAGCGATACCGTCCGATACTTGAAAGTATCGGTATCGGAAAGTATCGTCCGATACCGGCAAAGTATCGGATCTAATCCGATACCGTTACCCGATACCAATACAAGTCAATGGGACTCAAGTATCGGACGGTATCCCTGATGGTTCCCAGGGTCTGAAGGAGAGGAAACTCTCCTTCAGGCCCTGGGATCCATATTAATGTGTAAAATAAAGAATTAAAATAAAAAATATTGCTATACTCACCTCTCCGACGCAGCCTGGACCTTACCGAGGGAACCGGCAGCGTTCTTTGCTTAAAATGCGCGCGTTTCCTGCCTCCCGTGACGTCACGGCTTGTGATTGGTCGTGTGCCGCCCATGTGGCCGCGACGCGACCAATCACAGCAAGCCGTGACGTAATTTTCAGGTCCTGAATGCAGAATTAGGCATTCAGGACCTGAAATTACGTCACGGCTTGCTGTGATTGGTCGCGTCGCGGTCACATGGGCGGCATGCGACCAATCACAAGCCGTGACGTAATTTTAAAATGCGCGCGTTTCCTGCCTCCCGTGATGTCACGGCTTGTGATTGGTCGCGTTGCCCATGTGACCGCGACGCGACCAATCACAAGCCGTAACGTAATTTTAAAATCCTGAATGCCTAGAATTAGGCATTCAGGACCTGAAAATTACGTCACGGCTTGCTGTGATTGGTCGCGTCGCGGCCACATGGGCGGCACGCGACCAATCACAAGCCGTGACGTCACGGGAGGCAGGAAACGCGCACAATTTTAAGCAAAGAACGCTGCCGGTTCCCTCGGTGAGGTCCAGGCTGCGTCGGAGAGGTGAGTATATCAATATTTTTTATTTTAATTCTTTATTTTACACATTAATGTTGTTTCGATACCGATACCCGATACCACAAAAGTATCGGATCTCGGTATCGGAATTCCGATACCCGCAAGTATCGGCCGATACTTGCGGTATCGGAATGCTCAACACTAGTGACATGTCAAGCCTGACAATGCTTAAAAGTCTCTTCACCTTGGTATGTCAGACTTGACATATCACTATCAGCAAGGAGAAACATTACACCAAGGATCCTGGTCAGATGCCTCTCATCCAGCTAAACCAGATCTCAAACTTTGCATGTACTGTACATCGAAACACCGTGTCGGTGAATTGAGATTCCTGGTTTGGCTTTTATACTACTGTAAGTCATATGACAAGACTAGTTAAAAGGTCGATACTGACTTTTAGGATTGATACTTACAATAGGTGTAACTAGAATTCTAGTCCTCTTCCTCTCTGAGGAGACAATTTGCATATTTAATTTCCAAGAGGAGCATTGCAAGGCTTAACCCCTTCAAGATATGAACTGTACATGTACTGTGCATGTTGTGTCTCTCCCTTTAATATGTGCTCCGGCGATGAGCCCACATCTTTCCCGGCATATGTCAGCTGATTTGAACAGCTGATATGTGCTCCAAACAGCTGCGGGTGGAATTGCGATCCACTAGCGGCTGTTAACCTGTTAAATGCCGCTGTCAATCTCTGACAGTGGATTTTAATCTGATCACGCTGTCACTAATCCCACCCATCGGCACCTGTGTCACATGACCGCGGGTCGCCGATGGATTGGCATGACAATCCGGGGTCTGCAGTAGACCTCTGTGGTTGTCATTCCTGGATTGCTATGAGCACCGCACAGCAGTCGGCGCACATAGCGAGTGATCATTTTAGCTACATAGAGTGTGGCACCCCAGGAGTTTGGGTACCACAGTAGTGCTGTCTTCCTCTCAGGGAGGATAGTGCTATGTCTGGAGACAAGTGAGATTTCCTTTGGTAGGTTTACACACACACAACACATTCCACTTCCAGGCCAGGAGGGGGAGCTCCAAGCCCTGTTTTAGGGCAGCTTCCCTCAATAAAGATCCTGGTTTGGAGGCTGAGACAGCTCAGTTTGTAGCAGAAGTCTGTGTGCGAGGACAGACAGGAGTGGAACACAGAGGAAAGTGAAAGCTCCAAGAGGCCACAAGCAGGCCTCTGAAGAGTATCAGCGCAAGAATCCAGGTACCGGGAGCCCGAGGCTTATGTGGATTATAAAACACAGAGCAGAACCGGAGGGTATTGTTCTCCAAGGACTTCGCCCGTAATTACCTGTGGCACAGCAGCACCTAGGAGCCTGGGGTCACTGAGAACAGACCCCAGTTCACACGGCCCGAGCTGCCTGCCATACAGGTACCTGTCCTAAGACAGCAGAATGATTAAAGACCTTGTTGAGACACTTAGTGGCAGCAGGGACTTAGAGACAGAAAGCGCAGAGTGGTAGGCTCCCACCAGACTTACCCAGGGGAACTTGCTTGGCTCTGGACTGCCCAGACTTGTCTGCCTGCCCTGTGGTCTGGTGCCCTGGACTGTGGATGCTGAAGTCTTCAGTAAAGGTAAAGAGACTGCAACCTTGTGTCCTCGTTCTTCTCTGCGCTTCTCACCATACCGCCATCTACACACCAGGAGCCCTGGGGACATACTTCACCTGTGGAACGTATACCATCTAGCTGCCATAACATCACCCCAGCGGACCCCTTAAAGCAGCGTCGGTCACCCTGACCGAATACCACAGGTGGCGTCACGAACATAAACGTTATCCCTTTAAAGACCTTTCCCCTTTTAAATGGGCACCCAGGGCCACGGACAGGGTCACAGCCATGTGACATCCCCCTGTGAACACTGGACCCGGTACCGAGTACCTCTAGCCCGCGGGGCGACTCATAGAGCAGGGCTTAAGCCCTGCTCTGTGTAGCACAAGCAATCGGATGAATGCAGCTTCTAGTCTCCCATGGAGACTATTGAAGCAATTGTAAAGTTATAAAAAAGTTTTAAAAAATATAAAAAAAATTAAAAAAAGTATAAAAGTTCAAATCATGTCCAATTCGACCCATTTGAATAAACAATTTAAAAAATACATCTATTTGGTATCGCCATGTTCAGATTTGCCCGATCTAACAAGATATAAAAATAATTAATCCAATGGGTAAACGGCGTAGCGAAAAAAAAAGTAAAAACACCAGAATTACATGTTTTGTTTTTTTAAAATGCAATAATGGGTGATCAAAAGGCCATATCTACACCAATAAGGTATAAATAAAAATGTCAGCTCAGCGCGCAAAAAATAAGCCCTCACCCAGTCCTAGATCCTGGAAAAAAAAATTTCACCACTTAAATAAAAAAGAACCTATGCATGTTTGGTATGTACAAACTCATAATGACCTAGAGAATCATAATGGCAGGTCACCATTACACACTGAACGGGAAACCACTGGGTAAATCTGACATGGAGAAGGACTTGAGGATCCTAGTTAATGATAAACTTACCTGGAGCAGCCAATGACAGGCAGCAGCTGCCAAGGCAAACAGGATCATGGGGTGCATTAAAAGAGGTCTGGATACACATGATGAGAGCATTATACTGCCTCTGTACAAATCCCTGGTTAGACCGCACATGGAGTACTGTGTCCAGTTTTGGGCACCGGTGCTCAGGAAGGATATAATGGAACTAGAGCTAGTACAAAGGAGGGCAACAAAATTAATAAAGGGGATGGGGGAACTACAATACCCAGCTAGATTAGCAATATTAGGATTATTTAATCTAGAAAAAAGACGACAAAGGGGCGATCTAATAACCATGTATATGTATATAAGGGGACAATACAAATATCTCTCCGAGGATCTGTTTATACCAAGGAAGGTGACGGTCACAAGGGGGCATTCTCTGCGTCTGGGGGAGAGAAGGTTTTTCCACCAACATAGAAGCGGATTCCTTACTGTTAGGACAGTGAGATCTGGAATTCCTTGCCTGAGGAGGTGGTGATGGCGAACTCAGTCGAGGGGTTCAAGAGAGGCCTGGATGTCTTCCTGGAGCAGAACAATATTGTATCTTACAGTGATTAGGTGCTTTAGAAGGACGTAGATCTGGGGATTTATTCCGGTGGAATATAGGCTGAACTGGATGGACAAATGGCTTTTTTCAGCCTTACTAACTATGTTACTATGTCAGTTTTAGCATTTAGTGAATATGATTAAAAAAAACAAAAAATAGTTGTGGAATTGCACGTTTTCTGCTATTTCACAGCACTTGGAATTTTTTCCCCTTTTCCAGTACATGATATGGTAAAACCAATGGTGTAATTCAAAAGTACAACTCGTCCCGAAAAAAAAAAGCCCTCACGTGGCCATATTAATGAAAAAATAAAAAAGTTATGGCTCTGGGAAGCAAGGGATCAAAAAACAGAAAATGTGTTACGGCGCAAAGGTGTTAAAGTCTACTCACCATAGTATATCAGGCTTCACACGTCACTCTCCGCAAGGAGATACATTATTTACAGAAAGAGATGGGAAGCCCAGTACTATCTGTGCCTAATTCATTTATGAGGAGAGCAGAGGAAGCATTAACAGTGTCTACATAATCTAGATCGGGAAGCAGTGAGACAATACTATTTTTGCCTAGAAGGTTTACAATGAGAGAAGAGAAGGCAGCCATACCTGTGCCATCCTGATTAACTGTAAAGGTTAATCAAGACAGTACTATCTATACCTACATTATTTACAGAATGTATGGGAAACCCAGTGCTGTCTTGTCTAACCCTTACTGTAAATCATGAGGGCACAGGTATGGCTGCCTCCTCTTCTCTCATGGTAAACCTTCTAGGCAAAAATAGTATGGTCTCACTGCTTCCCAATGTAGACACTGTCAATGCTTCCTCTTCTTCTCTCCCCTATAAATTAATTAGGCACAGATAGTACTTGTTTGCCATATATTACTGTAAATAATGTAAGCACAGATAGTACTTTTTCTTCCTGGAAATTATATGCAAAAACATAAGTTAGGTACAAAATGTCCTGGTTTTCCTTAATTTACTGACAGCAATGGTTACCAATTCCTCCCAGTTAGTACATCAAAACAACAGTTCTTGCACCATCACTTCTTAAGATTTCCATAGAAACTACATCAGCAAAAAAAAAAAGTTGTACATGTTACCATAACCTTGCCTGGTAAAGCAGGATGTCGTGCTGATCAATTTAGATCATAGGATTAAAATTAAACAAATAACATCAAAATTTAAAATCACATAAAAAAATAAAAAATCAAATATAGCAAAAAAAATAAATAACCGGAAATGATTCCTTGAGATTTCATCTAAGAATAGGAAACATATGTGAGAAGTGAAAAGAAGTAAAGGAGAACAATAATATATGCGAGATAAACAGGTTGTGGGCTGCACGGGAGGGATGACAGTTTACTTGACAACTAGCAATTCCGTCTGTGCCGCACAGGAGATGACAAGACGCGAAGAGGGGAAGATGTACGTCTTCAGGGAACCACAATCTTACTGCGGCAAAGAACAAACTAATGCACTTCACATGGGAAGTTTTTGGAGAATGGTATTCTTATCTTCACTCTTGGATTGAAAAATTAGAGGGGGAATTTTATTTTTGGCAGATTTTAGCTTTAAAACAAGATCTGTCATTGAGGGAAAAGTATCCCATCCTAGCACTTATTTGACTCCCGATGCTCCACTGAGTGTTTTGTGCTTTTGTTTTTTTTAAATCTGCTATACGGTTCCTGAGATACAGGACTTTTAAGTTAGTGGTACTTTTTATGCTCTTTTCCTACGTCCCTTGATAAAGATCAAAAAATGTGCACTGAAGTTAAAATGTCTTACGTAAATGGAACCGTTTGGCAGATTAAAAAAAATCATATTACTTAAGAGAGCGGCGGGAGTAAAACATGAGCAAAATCTGTCCATTTTTTACTTAGTGACAGATCCTCTTTATTTTTTTACCACACTTTATTTAATGGCCTTCGGCTCAATCTCGAGCCATGGCGACTGGATGGATGAACAATCTGAAGGAAGATCGATCTTGTGTAAGACTCGATAGGTCCTCCAGGGTCTTCTCCGCCATTATCATGATAGTATCAAGCAATTGGGTTGCTGATCTTGTTCTTCACATTGTTCCTTCTATTCTTCTGACCATGATGTCCTCCATATTTCATATCTCCATATTCTAAGCTCCTTCCAGATATTGATGATTTACACCATTAGGTCTAGGTTAGTCATTGTAAAAAAGTTCTCAACAATGACCTAATACTCAATTCTTACGACCGGGGACAGCACCTGGCCAGTGCTCTCTTCTGCAAATAAGCAAATCATTGCTTGGGAAATACTGAAATTAATGGGCTCAATCCAATGGAGGTGTGCTCTATCTAACAGATCCAAGATGATCCCCTTTACAAAACTAAAAAAACTTATAAAAACAGATTTTATACAGCACTTTAACATGTGATCCTAGGGGTAACATGGGAATTAGGGATGGCAGATAAGGTTAGATAAGGTTGCTTTATTTTTTTTTGAGAAGCACCTATCTCGAGAGCGGAGCCCTGTCATGCACAGTCAGCAATGGAGGGGACTCATTTCTACAGAAGTGACAAACAAATACACAAGACAATTTCGTAGCTTCCATACAAATGTTATAGGGAGGGCCGTGCAAGTGCAATTCCTGACAACGCACGCCAGGGCCCCCATTCTTGAGATAGATCTAGGTACTAGGGTTGAGCGACCTTTAGTTTTTTAGGGTCGAGTCAGGTTTTGTGAAACCCGACTGTCTTAAAAGTCGAGTCGAGTGAAATCGGCTGACCACCGTTAAAAGTCGGGTTTCGGCCGAAACACGAAACCCAATGAAGGAATTTAATTCCTCCTCCTCCTCCCTGTCCCAGCACAGAAAATTTCGTATTGCACATTCCAAATCCCTACTGCGCACAAGCGATAACATGACGATAGGCGTTCACTCCCCTAACACCTATGTCATCACTCTGCCCACGCTCATTCATTGGCTGAAAAAATGGCGCTAATCGCGTCATGCGAAACGCGACTTTTGCGCCAAGATCGCATACCGCATGGCCGACCCCGCACAGGGATCGGGTCGGGTTTCATGAGACGCCGACTTTGCCAAAAGTCGGCGACTTATGAAAATGAACGACCCGTTTCACTCAACCCTACTAGGTACCATGCGTGGGACCTGAATCTATTGGACATTTTTGGCATAGTAGCAGGATGTAAGCATCTTTAATGTTAAAGGGGTTGTCCAGTCTTCTGCTACAACTCTGCAGTCACTCTCTGTGACTGCAGACTTCTGAATCCTTACAGTGAGTGCACCATGCATTGTCCGGATTGGCCGTTATCTCCAGCAATGGCAGGCAGTATTTAATTTGCATTCCGATTAGACGTTGCTGTGCTTGTATTGAGCGAGCCCAAGCATGCCCAGTTTGCACGTGATCGCCTGTATGCAATATTGGGGAATCCTGACAGTGTGTGGTGTGCACGCTGTAAGGATTCAGAAGTCTGCAGTCACATAGAGTGACTGCAGACTTTTTGCAGAAGAGTGGATAGTCCCTTTAATGTCCCGAATCAGGTGGAACTTACATTAGATGGTGCCCTGTGTGGCCATATAATGTGCAAATACTTTATACTATTTTACAAAATGCTCAAATAATACGACCAAAAAGGGCTCAAATAATACAACCACAGTGACAAAATAACAGCTCCATGTCTATAGTAATATATTAGCCGTGCACTGTGTAAATAATACTCATATAAAGATTTCTTTGTGGCACCCTACTCCAGAGCCTGCTCTGGCTATCACTTTTGTCTTTTGTCACATATCTGCAAAGTATCAGCGAGGCCAATGACTGATAAAGGAAACATTGGGCAGACTTGACTCTAGCCATTCCATATAACCGAGGTACTCCAGCGTGCACCCAACTAAGGTGTTTCCTGGACTGCAGTAACGGAGTAGCTGCTGGCCTGAGAAGCGAGATGGAAGCAAAAGCAATCCAACAAGCTCAGTGTCAGGTGGTTTACATGACAGAAAAAGGCCAGAAAACTGTGGTGTCTGATTTCACATACTCCTGCACTGATTAGAAGCACTTCAACATCACATTAAACAGTGCAGGTTTCTGTTAGCAGTTCATGGGTTAATCTATTTAGTTGAGAGTTAATGGAGATTTCCTGTTTTGCTAGCCTCAGCTGTTCAGTGTTGGCCACTCCCCTCTGCTATATAAACTTTACTCTGGCAAGCAAGGATTGCCAGTAGGGTTGAGCGACTTTCATTTTTTTAAGATCGAGTCGGGTTTTGTGAAACCCGACTTAGTCCAGAGTCGAGTCGAGTGAAGTCGGCCGATTATCGCTAAAAGTCGGGGATCGACCGAAACACGAAACCCAATGCAAGTCAATGGGGAAGCATAGCCGGCAGTGCGTGGAGGCCAGGAAAACACCTACAGTGCCCATTTTAATGCCAAAAACATCCATTCTTGTTTTCTGAAGCTTGTCAATCTAAATTAACTTTATAATAATAGTTGGGCACTGGAAATTGGGGGTGATTTGGCAAAAGTTGTGGGGGGTAGGGCTGGTTCAAGGTTTTAGTGGGCACAGGAAACATGGACTACGTCACGGCGGTGGAGCAGTGAGAGGTAAGTATGTCAAGTTTGCAAGTGCTGTGATCCTAAGCAAGCAGGGGGGCCCACTCGTTGGCATTGGCACTGGCACAGGGCCCCTCAAAGTACAGCGGTGTGTTTGCACGGCGGGGGCGCCTCCCACCAGCAGCGACACTTTAGCGTACTCTGAGGGGCCATGTGCCAGTGACGTCGCCAACGAGTATGCCCCCCCCACCTGATGAAGGAACCTGCACTTTCATCTGCACCTTCCTCTTTGTCCCTGTGTAAGGTGGTATAACATGCGGGAAGGGGAACCTGACTTTCAGCAGGGTCAGATTCTGGCTGTGTAGAGTGCAAGGGGAATGTAGTGGTCTAGGTCAATGTACCAGCAGACTCATGTAGCAGTGGCTGGGCAGTGGGCAGGATGAGGAGGAAACAGATATAGGGCCAAAGAATAAAGTAGGCTAAATGCAGTTCAAAATTGGTAACAGGACTAAACAGGCGGCATTGCTTTGTTGAGTGGAGTAGCAAACCCAGGAGCAGTAGACACTGTTTTAAGGGCCCAAACACACTAATAGGCCAAATGCAGTTTAATATCTGATACTATAGGCCGAAAGCCATAAGGTTGAAGCTCAGCTTTTTTTAGTTGAGGACAAACACCAGGGAGGAGCAAACAGAGCTATTAGGCCCCATCCAGCAATTTAAAAAAAAAAAAAAGAGCCAGAAGGTGGAAACTCAGCTTTGTTCAGTGGAGGACAACACCAGGCAGGGGCAGACACCGTTAGTAGGCCCTAACCACCAATTTTTAAAAACACAGCACTTAATGAGAGCAAGAAGGTTGAAGCTCAGCTGTATTCAGTTGAGGGCAACACCAGGGAGGGGCAGACACCGTTAGTAGGCCCTAACCACCATTTTATTTTTTAAAAACACTTAATGAGAGCCAGAAGGTTGAAGCTCAGCTGTATTCAGTTGAGGACAACACCAGGGAGGGGCAGACACCGTTAGTAGGCCGTAACCAAAGTTGAAGGCCAAATGCAGTTTAATATCTGATACTATAGGCCGAAAGCCACAAGGTTGAAGCACAGCTTTATTCAGTTGAGGGCAACACCAGGGAGGGGCAGACACCGTTAGTAGGCCCTAACCACCAATTTTTAAAAACACAGCACTTAATGAGAGCCAGAAGGTTGAAGCTCAGCTTTATTCAGTTGAGGGCAACACCAGGGAGGGGCAGACACCGTTAGTAGGCCCTAACCACCATTTTATTTTTTAAAAACACTTAATGAGAGCCAGAAGGTTGAAGCTCAGCTGTATTCAGTTGAGGACAACACCAGGGAGGGGCAGACACCGTTAGTAGGCCGTAACCAAAGTTGAAGGCCAAATGCAGTTTAATATCTGATACTATAGGCCGAAAGCCACAAGGTTGAAGCACAGCTTTATTCAGTTGAGGGCAACACCAGGGAGGGGCAGACACCGTTAGTAGGCCCTAACCACCAATTTTTAAAAACACAGCACTTAATGAGAGCCAGAAGGTTGAAGCTCAGCTTTATTCAGTTGAGGGCAACACCAGGGAGGGGCAGACACCGTTAGTAGGCCCTAACCACCAATTTTTAAAAACACAGCACTTAATGAGAGCCAGAAGGTTGAAGCTCAGCTGTATTCAGTTGAGGACAACACCAGGGAGGGGCAGGCACCGTTAGTAGGCCGTAACCAAAGTTGAAGGCCAAATGCAGTTTAATATCTGATACTATAGGCCAAAAGCCACAAGGTTGAAGCACAGCTTTATTCAGTTGAGGGCAACACCAGGGAGGGGCAGACACCGTTAGTAGGCCCTAACCACCAATTTTTAAAAACACAGCACTTAATGAGAGCCAGAAGGTTGAAGCTCAGCTGTATTCAGTTGAGGACAACACCAGGGAGGGGCAGACACCGTTAGTAGGCCGTAACCAAAGTTGAAGGCCAAATGCAGTTTAATATCTGATACTATAGGCCGAAAGCCAGAAGGTTGAAGCACAGCTTTATTCAGTTGAGGGCAACACCAGGGAGGGGCAGACACCGTTAGTAGGCCCTAACCACCAATTTTTAAAAACACAGCACTTAATGAGAGCCAGAAGGTTGAAGCTCAGCTTTATTCAGTTGAGGGCAACACCAAGGAGGGGCAGACACCGTTAGTAGGCCGTAACCAAAGTTGAAGGCCAAATGCAGTTTAATATCTGATACTATAGGCCGAAAGCCAGAAGGTTGAAGCACAGCTTTATTCAGTTGCAGCTTCTTTGCAATAATATAAAGAAGACGCGACAGGACAACACTCGGTGGATGCCATATCTGTGTTTTCAATGGAAAAAAACCTTTCAGTTAACTACTTGCAGGAGAAAGTTTTTGTAGCTGGTGGCCAATTTTGGTACTGTACCAGTTTTTGGTTGTATGTGTTTTTGTTTTTAATGTTAAAATGTATGCATTTGATATCTCTCCAGTATTTTCTTTATTATAAGCAAAATACTTATTTTTATATTTTCTGATGTTTTATACCGGAGTGTTCCTCGGGACACGCTTATAAACTTGATAATTGGTTCCAGGGGTACACGGGCAGCAGTGATCTGGTCAGTGGAGGCCTAGTGGAAGGAGGGACCGCAGACAGGCTTCGGAGGCCTAACATAATAAAATGGGCTGGCTGTAGGCACTTTAAAATAGGTTCCAGGGGTACGCGGGCAGCAGTGGTCTGGTCAGTGGAGGCCTACTGGAAGGAAGGACCGCAGACAGGCTTCGAAGGCCTAACATGATAAAATGGGCTGGCTGTAGGCACTTTATAATTGGTTCCAGGGGTACACGGGCAGCAGTGGTCTGGTCAGTGGAGGCCTAGTGGAAGGAGGGACCGCAGACAGGCTTTGAAGGCCTAACATAATAAAATGGGCTGGCTGTAGGCACTTTAAAATAGGTTCCAGGGGTACACGGGCAGCAGTGGTCTGGTCAGTGGAGGCCTAGTGGAAGGAAGGACCGCAGACAGGCTTTGAAGGCCTAACATGATAAAATGGGCTGGCTGTAGGCACTGTAAAATAGGTTCCAGGGGTACATGGGCAGCAGTGGTCTGGTCAGTGGAGGCCTAGTGGAAGGAGGGACCGCAGACAGGCTTCGAAGGCCTAACATAATAAAATGGGCTGGCTGTAGGCACTGCAAAATAGGTTCCAGGGGTACACGGGCAGCAGTGGTCTGGTCAGTGGAGGCCTAGTGGAAGGAGGGACCGCAGACAGGCTTCGAAGGCCTAACATAATAAAATGGGCTGGCTGTAGGCACTGTAAAATAGGTTCCAGGGGTACACGGGCAGCAGTGGTCTGGTCAGTGGAGGCCTAGTGGAAGGAGGGACCGCAGACAGGCTTCGAAGGCCTAACATAATAAAATGGGCTGGCTGTAGGCACTGTAAAATAGGTTCCAGGGGTACACGGGCAGCAGTGGTCTGGTCAGTGGAGGCCTAGTGGAAGGAGGGACCGCAGACAGGCTTCGAAGGCCTAACATAATAAAATGGGCTGGCTGTAGGCACTGTAAAATAGGTTCCAGGGGTACACGGGCAGCAGTGGTCTGGTCAGTGGAGGCCTAGTGGAAGGAAGGACCGCAGACAGGCTTCGAAGGCCTAACATAATAAAATGGGCTGGCTGTAGGCACTGTAAAATAGGTTCCAGGGGTACACGGGCAGCAGTGGTGTGGTCAACGGAGGCCGATTGTAATGAGTGTCTGCCAGTTAGTAGTCAAAAAACAACAAATAAATGTGAATGTCTCGCATTAAAACAAAGACACTAAAGGGTGCAATCATTAGGTTCAGGGGTGGGATCCTCTGCGTTGTTTCAGACCTACTAATTTAGCGCAAAGTATTTACTGTGGTAAATAGAGGACACTGCCCCTATGTTAAGTACCATCATACATGTCAACACAATGGTATTGTCAGTGGCAGGTATGGAAGGATGTCAGCGCATAGACTAAACATTGGTGGAAGTGTGAGAGATAACTGTGGAAGTGGTAGAGCAATGTTTGACCTGGGGGTGGGTGAACTCTCTTGTGGCCGGAGGTACAGGCCCAGGGCCCCTCATGTTACAACAGTGTGTCTGACGTTGGGTGCGCACCACCACCGCCAGAGACACTTTATTGTACTATGAAGGACCCAGTACCAATGCCATCGACCAAAAGCGAGCACACCCACCTCTTCAGGCAAACAGCTGTCTCACGGGTGCTTGCGCCAAGTCGCGATACCACGGCCCCGTGTGGTGAGTTTGGCCATTTAGGGAGGTGTAAACATGTCATATGCCGGACAATCAGCTGCAGAAAATTAGACATTAGAAAAGTAATTCACAGTAGTCCACAGGCAAGAGCTTTTCATAGGAAAGCTAGGTGTCGGCCGGGCAAGGTGGGGCAAAAGATTTTGAAATCCAGTTGTGGTTCATTTTAATGAATGTTAGATCGTCAACATTTTGGGTAGCCAGACGAGTCCTTTTTTCGGTTAATATTGAACCTGCAGCACTGAATACTCTTTCTGATAGGACACTTGCTGCCGGGCAAGCAAGCTCCTGCAATGCATATTCTGCCAATTCTGGCCAGGTGTCTAATTTTGAGGCCCAGTAATCAAATGGGAATGACGGTTGAGGGAGAACATCGATAAGGGATGAAAAATAGTTAGTAACCATACTGGACAAATGTTGTCTCCTGTCACTTTCAATTGATGCAGCAGTACCTGTCCTGTCTGCGGTCATAGCAAAATCACTCCACAACCTGGTCAGAAAACCCCTTTGTCCAACGCCACTTCTGATGTGTGCACCCCTAACACTACTAATCTGCTGCCCCCTGGAGCTCGTGTGATAACGATCACGTGCGCTGTGTGCTGGGAATGCCTGAAGCAAACGGTCAACAAGAGTTGATTGTTTGGTTGCTAATATTAGTTCCAAGTTCTCATGTGGCATAATATTTTGCAATTTGCCTTTATAGCGTGGATCAAGGAGGCAGGCCAACCAGTAATCGTCATCGTTCATCATTTTCGTTATGCGTGTGTCCCTTTTTAGGATACGTAAGGCATAATCCGCCATGTGGGCCAAAGTTCCAGTTGTCAAATCTCCGGTTGTGATTGGTTGAGGGGCAGTTTCAGGCAAATCTACGTCACTTGTGTCCCTCAAAAAACCAGAACCCGGCCTTGCCACGCAACCAATTTCCAGTGCCCCCGGGAAAGCTTCCGCATTAAAAATATACTCATCCCCATCATCCTCCTCGTCCTCCACCTCCTCTTCGCCCGCTACCTCGTCCTGTACACTGCCCTGACCAGACAATGGCTGACTGTCATCAAGGCTTTCCTCTTCCTCTGGTGCAGACGCCTGCTCCTTTATGTGCGTCAAACTTTGCATCAGCAGACGCATTAGGGGGATGCTCATGCTTATTACGGCGTTGTCTGCACTAACCAGCCGTGTGCATTCCTCAAAACACTGAAGGACTTGACACATGTTTTGTATCTTGGACCACTGCACACCAGACAACTCCATGTCTGCCATCCTACTGCCTGCCCATGTATGTGTATCCTCCCACAAAAACATAACAGCCCGCCTCTGTTGGCACAGTCTCTGAAGCATGTGCAGTGTTGAGTTCCACCTTGTTGCAACGTCTATGATTAGGCGATGCTGGGGAAGGTTCAAAGACCGCTGATAGGTCTGCATACGGCTGGAGTGTACAGGCGAACGTCGGATATGTGAGCAAAGTCCACGCACTTTGAGGAGCAGGTCGGAGAACCCAGGATAAGTTTTCACTAAGCACTGCACCACCAGGTTTAAGGTGTGAGCCAGGCAAGGAATGTGTTTCAGTTGGGAAAGGGAGATGGCAGCCATGAAATTCCTTCCGTTATCACTCACCACCTTGCCTGCCTCAAGATCTACTGTGCCCAGCCACGACTGCGTTTCTTGTTGCAAGAACTCGGTCAGAACTTCCGCGGTGTGCCTGTTGTCGCCCAAACACTTCATAGCCAATACAGCCTGCTGACGCTTGGCAGTAGCTGGCCCATAATGGGACAACTGGTGTGCAACAGTGTCATCTGCCGATGGAGTGGTTGGCCGACTGTGGTCTGTGGAAGAGCTGTAGCTTCTGCAGGAGGACGAGGAGGAGGAGGAGGAGGTGCGAACGCCTACAGCCAACTGTTTCCTAGACCGTGGGCTAGGCACAACTGTCCCGAAATTGATGTCCCCTGAGGACCCTGCATCCACCACATTCACCCAGTGTGCCGTGATGGACACATAACGTCCCTGGCCATGCCTACTGGTCCATGCATCTGTAGTCAGGTGCACCTTTGTACTCACAGATTGCCTGAGTGCATGGACGATGCGCTGTTTAACATGCTGGTGCAGGGCCGGGATGGCTTTTCTGGAAAAAAAGTGTCGACTGGGTAGCTCGTATCGTGGTTCAGCGTACTCCATCAGGGCTTTGAAAGCTTCGCTTTCAACTAACCGGTAGGGCATCATCTCTAACGATATTAGTCTAGCTATGTGGGCGTTAAAACCCTGTGTACGCGGATGCGAGGATAAGTACTTCCTTTTTCTAACCAGAGTCTCATGTAGTGTGAGCTGAACTGGAGAGATGGAGATCGTGGAACTTGCGGGTGTGCCGGTGGACATGGCAGACTGCGAGACGGTTGGAGATGGTATTGTTTCCGCCGGTGACCTAGATGCAATATTTCCTCCTACAAAACTGGTGATTCCCTGACCCTGAGTGCTTTTGGCTGGCAAAGAAACCTGCACAGATACTGCCGGTGGTGCGGAAAATGGTGGCCTTACAGTGACGGAAGGGATGTTGCGTTGCTGACTAGCTTCATTGGCCGAGGGTGCTACAACCTTAAGGGACGTTTGGTAGTTAGTCCAGGCTTGAAAATGCATGGTGGTTAAGTGTCTATGCATGCAACTAGTATTGAGACATTTCAGATTCTGACCTCTGCTTAAGCTAGTTGAACATTTTTGACAGATGACTTTGCGCTGATCAATTGGATGTTGTTTAAAAAAATGCCAGACTGCACTCTTCCTAGCATCGGATCCCTTTTCAGGGATTGCAGACTGAGCTTTAACCGGATGGCCACGCTGTCCTCCATCAGGTTTTGGCTTTGACACGCGTTTTGGGCCAGATACGGGCCCGGCAGATGGAACTTGTTGCGATGTTGATGCCTGCTGTGGCCCCTCCTCCACCTCCGCTTCTGAACTACTGCCGCCTGCACCCTGTTCCCCCAATGGCTGCCAATCGGGGTCAATAACTGGGTCATCTATTAACTCCTCTTCGAGCTCGTGTGCAACTTCGTCTGTGTCACTGTGTCGGTCGGTGGTATAGCGTTCGTGGCGGGGCAACATAGTCTCATCAGGGTCTGATTGTGGATCAGTACCCTGAGAGGGCAATGTGGTGGTCTGAGTCAAAGGAGCAGCATAGTACTCTGGCTGTGGCTGTGCATCAGTGCACTCCATGTCAGAATCAACTTGTAATGGGCATGGCCTGTTAAGTGTTTCACTTTGTAAGCCAGGGACGGTATGTGTAAAGAGCTCCATGGAGTAACCCGTTGTGTCGCCTGCTGCATCCTTCTCTCTTGTTGTAGTTTTTGCTGAAGAGGACAAGGAAGCGACTTGTCCCTGACCGTGGACATCCACAAGTGACGCGCTGCTTTTACATTTACCAGTTTCAGAAGAGGAGGCAAAAGAGCTAGAGGCTGAGTCTGCAATGTAAGCCAAAACTTGCTGTTGCTGCTCCGCCTTTAAAAGCGGTTTTCCTACTCCCAGAAAAGAGAGCGTTCGAGGCCTTGTGTAGCCAGACGACAAAACTGGCTCCACAGCTCCAGACTTACGTGGAATATTTTTATCCCCACGACCACCTGATGCTCCACTACCACTACCATCATTACCAGCTGACAATGAACGCCCACGGCCACGACCTCTTGCACCAGACTTCCTCATTGTTTTAAAAACTTAACCAAAGTAACTTTATTTGTTGCTGTCAAACAACTTACACGGTAAGCTATAACTTCAGTATGATTTCAATATCCCTTAACAGGTTGGTGAGACCACAAGGAACATCAGGCACAATGTTACACACTCTGTTTTCTGTGGCACAAAATCACAGAGATGACACACACGCAGGACTGTCACTCAAGCACAAATGTCAATATTAATCTCCCACCTTTTTTTTTTTTTTCCTCAGGGAGACTTTAGAAACCAAATAAGATAAATTGTTTTTTTCAGGGACAATTTAGAAACCAAATAATAGTAAAAAAAAAAAAAAAGCTTTCTATGGCCCAGTGCCCACTGAGTGAGAGATGGCACACACAGGAGTCAGGATAAGGAGTGGCACACAAGCCCTGAGGACAGTATTAATCTCCCACTGATTGATGTAGTGTTTTTTTTTCAGGTAGATTTTAGAACCCAAATCAAGCAAAAAAATAAATAGGCTTTCTATGGCCCACTGAGTGAGAGATGGCGCTCACAGGAGTCAGGATCAGGAGTGGCACACAAGCCCTGAGGACAGCATTAATCTCCCACTGATGGATGTAGTGTTTTTTTTTTCAGGTAGATTTTAGAACCCAAATCAAGCAAAAAAATAAATAGGCTTTCTATGGCCCACTGAGTGAGAGATGGCGCGCACAGGAGTCAGGATCAGGAGTGGCACACAAGCCCTGAGGACAGCATTAATCTCCCACTGATGGATGTAGTGTTTTTTTTTTTCAGGTAGATTTTAGAACCCAAATCAAGCAAAAAAATAAATAGGCTTTCTATGGCCCACTGAGTGAGAGATGGCGCTCACAGGAGTCAGGATCAGGAGTGGCACACAAGCCCTGAGGACAGCATTAATCTCCCACTGATGGATGTAGTGTTTTTTTTTTTTCAGGTAGATTTTAGAACCCAAATCAAGCAAAAAAATAAATAGGCTTTCTATGGCCCACTGAGTGAGAGATGGCGCTCACAGGAGTCAGGATCAGGAGTGGCACACAAGCCCTGAGGACAATATTAATCTCCCACTGATGGATGTAGTGGTTTTTTTTCAGGTTGATTTTAGAACCCAAATCAAGCAAAAAAATAAATAGGCTTTCTATGGCCCACTGAGTGAGAGATGGCGCTCACAGGAGTCAGGATCAGGAGTGGCACACAAGCCCTGAGGACAGCATTAATCTCCCACTGATGGATGTAGTGTTTTTTTTTTTCAGGTAGATTTTAGAACCCAAATCAAGCAAAAAAATAAATAGGCTTTCTATGGCCCACTGAGTGAGAGATGGCGCTCACAGGAGTCAGGATCAGGAGTGGCACACAAGCCCTGAGGACAATATTAATCTCCCACTGATTGATGTAGTGTTTTTTTTTCAGGTAGATTTTAGAACCCAAATCAAGCAAAAAAAATAAATAGGCTTTCTATGGCCCACTGAGTGAGAGATGGCGCTCACAGGAGTCAGGATCAGGAGTGGCACACAAGCCCTGAGGACAATATTAATCTCCCACTGATGGATGTAGTGTTTTTTTTTCAGGTAGATTTTAGAACCCAAATCAAGCAAAAAAATAAATAGGCTTTCTATGGCCCACTGAGTGAGAGATGGCGCGCACAGGAGTCAGGATCAGGAGTGGCTCACAAGCCCTGAGGACAGCATTAATCTCCCACTGATGGATGTAGTGGGTTTTTTTTTCAGGTAGATTTTAGAACCCAAATCAAGCAAAAAAATAAATAGGCTTTCTATGGCCCACTGAGTGAGAGATGGCGCTCACAGGAGTCAGGATCAGGAGTGGCACACAAGCCCTGAGGACAGCATTAATCTCCCACTGATGGATGTAGTGGTTTTTTTTTTCAGGTAGATTTTAGAACCCAAATCAAGCAAAAAAATAAATAGGCTTTCTATGGCCCACTCAGTGAGAGATGGCACACACACGGATGGCACTGTAGCAGAAATGCAAATCTTAATCTCCCACAAAAAAAAAAAAAAACAAAAAAAACAGGGACTGTCCTACAATTACTATCTCCCTGCAGTAATCTCAGCCAGGTATGGCAGGCAGCAATAGGAGTGGACTGATGCACAAATTAAATAAAAAGTGTGGACAAACAAAAAAGATAGCTGTGCAGAAAGGAAGGAACAAGAGGATATGTGCTTTGAAAAAAGCAGTTGGTTTGCACAGTGGCGTACACACAGCAATACAGCTATCACGGAGCCTTCTAGGGCAGCCCAATGAGCTACAGCGCTGAGAGAAAAAAAAAATGTAGCTTCCACTGTCCCTGCACACCGAAGGTGGTGTTGGACAGTGGAAATCGCTACAGCACAAGCGGTTTGGTGGTTAGTGGACCCTACCTAACGCTCTCCCTGCTTCTGACGAAGCGGCAGCAACCTCTCCCTAAGCTCAGATCAGCAGCAGTGAGATGGCGGTCGGCGGGAACGCCCCTTTATAGCCCCTGTGACGCCGCAGACAGCAAGCCAATCACTGCAATGCCCTTCTCTAAGATGGTGGGGACCAGGATCTATGTCATCACGCTGCCCACACTCTGCGTTCACCTTTATTGGCTGAGAAATGGCGCTTTTAGCGTCATTGAAGTGCGACTTTGGCGCGAAAGTCGCGTACCGCATGGCCGACAAGCACAGGGGTCGGATCGGGTTTCATGAGACGCCGACTTAGCCAAAAGTCGGCGACTTTTGAAAATGAACGACCCGTTTCGCTCAACCCTAATTGCCAGTATTAGTTTCATACTGCCTGGTTCTGGAGTTGGAGGCGTTGGTTATTTGAGGAGGTGTTTGCAGTGTTGTTCAGAAAATTGTTGTTTGGTGATTTGTCTATGTGCATATCCTCATCCTCTCTTATTTGTTTTTTCCTACCTTTACTTCCCAGTCTTCCATTCTGTTGTTTGTGAGTGAATATTTGCATGATTGGTCTTTTCATTTATCCCTGTACATCTCCCCTTGTTAGTCTGGTTTGTGTATTGTTAAACACTACAACTCTCCACTTTACTGGGTGGGGGAGAGGACAGATAATGGCTGATTTAGGAGCTCAGCAAGGCACATGTCCCCGGTGTCTTCACCATCATAAGTAATCTGGGTAGCAGGGATAGCTAGTGTGCCCCTCGCTTTAAGGATAGGGAAGGACCCTTCAGCCCTGGGATATCATGCAACATTGCCATGACCATCAGTGTATGCAAGAACAGATACAATAAGGTCAGTCAGAACATAGTCTGGCAAGCCAGGGTGAAAGTTAGAAGTGAATATGAGAAAAATGAGGTCAGGACCAAGCCTAGTCAGCAACAGGAGATCAGTAGAATTATAGCAGCAGAGATGCTGGCAATGTGATCGCCTCCATTGCAAGTAACGCTTGCCGACAGATGCAGATGTTGCTGCAGAAAGTCCACGTAAGATTGGAAAATATAAAGCACAGTATCTCCTAATATTTTGGGTTAGGTAGGAATTTAGAAACAACTCTGTAATATGGACATCATGAGCAATGTGATTAAACTCGGCATGACAGGTAACAGTCTCAGTGATTGCTGCACAGGCGCACCACCACTCCTTTGTCTATGGAAATGTCGAACCTAAAGAGCGCAGTACTCAGCTATCTATGGCAGTCCCATGTTGCGTCGGTTTTTTTCTGGGATTTCAGTGATCAACAAGTTATCACCTTGTTAAGTTAGGACAACCCCTGTAATGATGCACATAGTAGAATTATAGTGATGAAGCCTTGGTATGTAGATGCATCGACTATTCTCGAGTCTCTCGACTATTCGCATTCTTTGAGTGGAGTTATCTCCATGTTAAAAATAACTGCAGGAAGCAATCAGTATGGGAGGAATCTCCTCGGCGTTAATCCTTCAGTCTCGGTGCACGCTGCACCATGGAGACAGTTTTTTTTTCGTAGTAATTAGACTTGTCTCCAATTGACCTCCTAGGTGACCAACAAATGATGACTGCAGAGCGTACAACCTTTTCTGCTACACGTTGACTTTGCTTTGGTCTTACAGATCCATTAGTCATCAGCGGCATCAATATTCATCGCTGTTATCTTCACTTTTTATGCATATTTATAGTTTTGGTAATTTTTTTCACTGGCGGCTTTCCAAATGTGATGTAACTTGAACATCTCAACTGGCAGAAAATGCTGATATTTTCTGAACTTGCAGGGGATATAAGTGGCACTTAACTACAACTACCTAAACTTTCGCACACCCCGCATGGCCTCAGATTGCTTAATTCTCCCGAGCACTTAGCAATAAATGGGTTTGAGTAGTTTGCATTTATCATGTTCAGACTATGGCTGGTCATACACATTGGATATCGGTTATGTATTCTGAGGTTTTCAATTCGGACCGTACAATATGCATGGACAGACTTGGATATTATTAAATCTACAATCCACAGTAAGGACCACTGAAGGGGCATGGGACCCTTGCCATGGTGGCAAAAACTAATAACTGCAGGTGTGTCCCCCCCCCCACTGTCTTGTATTTTGATGACTTGCAGTGTTTCTTCCTGTCACTAGATGCTGCTGTAGTACCAAGGATTATATATAGAGGCTGCAAGCAGGAAGAAGTTAGTGTGTGGCTGAGACCACACGGTGTACCTGGTGAGTCTGTGCAGATCAAACACAACACATAGGTGTGCTCAAGAACTTATTTATTGAATGAAGAAATTCCGAAAATTAAGAGATGTTTCGGTCAATACCTGGGACCTTCATCAGTCATCTGGATAGAGATCTGTGTGGAAGCGCGCTGTGTGAGGGTCTGTAGTGTCCACTACTGAGATAGGACACTGGAGACCCTCACACAGCGTGCTTCCTCACAGATCTCTATCCAGATGACTGATGAAGGTCAGGTATTGATCAAAACGTCTCTCAATTTTCTGGAATTTCTTCATTCAATAAATAAGTTCTTGAATACACCTATATGACTGCCAAGTATTTCTACATCGCAGCTGATGGATTTGGTTACCCTACATGTGCACCACCAGAAGTCCAGAAGTGCCGTGTTTTCCTAATTACTTCAGATCAAACAATAGACTGTGGTCTCCAGAATGTCAGAAAAGAAGGGCTTCATTAGTGTACCCCAAAGAAGTATCGCAGTGCCAGAAAAGGTTGATACATAAAATGAGAATAATGGGGATAGGGGAAAATATGTGTAAGTGGGTTGAGAGCTGGCTATGGAGGGATAGGAAACAAAGGGTGGTTATTAATAGAGCACACTCGGACTGGGTCGCGGTTAGTAGTGGGGTACCACAGGGGTCAGTATTGGGCCCTCTTCTTTTTAACATATTTATTAATGACCTTGTAGGGGGCATTCAGAGTAGAATTTCATTATTTGCAGATGACACTAAACTCTGCAGGGTAATCAATACAGAGGAGGACAATTTTATATTACAGGAGGATTTATGTAAACTAGAAGCTTGGGCTGATAAATGGCAAATGAGCTTTAATGGGGATAAATGTAAGGTCATGCACTTGGGTAGAAGTAATAAGATGTATAACTATGTGCTTAATTCTAAAACTCTGGGCAAAACCGTCAATGAAAAAGACCTGGGTGTATGGGTGGATGACAAACTCATATTCAGTGGCCAGTGTCAGGCAGCTGCTACAAAGGCAAATAAAATAATGGGATGCATTAAAAGAGGCATAGATGCTCATGAGGAGAACATAATTTTACCTCTATACAAGTCACTAGTGCGACCACACTTAGAATACTGTGCACAGTTCTGGTCTCCGGTGTATAAGAAAGACGTAGGTGAACTGGAGCGGGTGCAGAGAAGAGCGACCAAGGTTATTAGAGGACTGGGGGGTCTGCAATACCAAGATAGGTTATTACACTTGGGGCTATTTAGTTTGGAAAAACGAAGACTAAGGGGTGATCTTATGTTAATGTATAAATATATGAGGGGACAGAACAAAGACCTTTCTGATGATCTTTTTAATCATAGACCTGAGACAGGGACAAGGGGGCATCCTCTACATCTGGAGGAAAGAAGGTTTAAGCATAATAACAGACGCGGATTCTTTACTGTAAGAGCAGTGAGACTATGGAACTCTCTGCCGTATGATGTTGTAATGAGTGATTCATTGCTTAAATTTAAGAGGGGACTGGATACCTTTCTGGAAAAGTATAATGTTACAGGGTATATGCAGCGCCCCAGAGTCCTGGTCGTTGCAGTACTGTGGCTCCGCCACTATGGGGAGCCATGTTGCGTCCGATGGCACTGAAGGAGTTCATCTGATCAGGTATCACAGACACCAATACATTTCACAGCCGGGCCTCCGGGGGGAGCTAAGGGTGCTATTCATTAGGCCACTCCCCACCATAGTGGGTAAACTGGGGGTCAGGCAGGAAGTTAGATCAGAAAGCTGACTGGGTTGGAACCAGGCAACACCTTGTGGCAGAGGGTGTTGTAGGGGAAGATACAGTAGGGTCTCTGTCAGGGGTGGGATCCTGACAGAGGCTTGGCAACGAGAACGAACGTAACGGGACCGTGCCTGCTCCGGGTAGCGGCGGTGCCCAAGAAAGGATTAGAAGAGAGATAGATTGTGCTGAGTGAGAAACGGGATCACGCAAAGGAGAAATACCAGTAGGAGTCGTGCTGTAAGACCGAAGCAACATCCTACTGAGGCGCACTACCGGTGGCCGGAACGCCGAGGGAGTAGAATAACATTCAGCTTCAAGCAATACTCCAAACAGCGGCAGGACAGTCAGTCTCAGGCGGGCTGTCTAACTCAAATCACCTATGAAGTCTTGGGAGGCAATTGTGGGAGAGGGGCGTCTCTAGGGTCCCGGAAGAACTCCAGGCCTACCCGTCAAACGGGTGCCGTTCCTACCCGAACCTCAGGGAGGGACGGAGGATTAGCAGAACATCATCTAGTCGAGTTGTGAGGGAACTTAAGAAACAGACACAACAGTTGTGGGGTACTTTCCGTAAGCACAGCAGGGAAGGACTACAACACATAGCGCTAGGGGGAAGGCACAGATTTCCTCCTGTGAAGAGAACTCTGGAAGTGTCATTGGACCGGCCGGACTTGCGCAGCCTGGTGAGCCGTATTCTGGATTGAGGACTCAGAGATCTTCAGTAAAGAGGTAAAGAGACTGCAACCTGGTGTCCTTGTTATTTATTGCGAACTGCACCCCACAACTGCACCGTTACAACACCACTTATTGCACCGGACGTCCCCCACTGACAGACAGGGCCACGGACCGGGTCTAGCCACCGTGACAACCCCAGGACTGAGACCCAGAGGCCCGGCTCCGGGTACCCCTCGGCCCTGCGGTGGTGTGGGGGCGCTCCAACTTGGCGTCACGAACAGGATCTACTTAAGCCTGAAGAATCAGGTCATGTGTGCCTTGGAACTGTGATTTACTGTGCTTGGACTGTACTTTATTGAGAGACTGTGTATTGCCATTGACCCAGAGAAGTTCCCGCCAAAAGCCGCCGCCATTGCTACGCCAGAGAAGAAGGAGGGCGTGCCATGGGAGGAGACTACCAGAGTGGCGCGAGAAATGGCTACCGCCCCCTGCGCTTCTGGCTGCAAAGTGAGGACCTGCCCTCAAGCAGAGGACGACCCCCTGATTTGCAACGGCGGGAAGCAGGAGATGGAGAAGCTCGGCCCCGGAGAAATGGCGGAGTCCGATGCATGCATTGCCACCGATCAGCAGATCATGACGAAGAACAGCGAGTGCCGGAACGGGGAAGGAACAGTCCCGGTTTGCCCTCGTTTATCGGGGGCAGACCCGTGTCCCCTGCAGCCGGAGGATCCGAAGCTCCTGGAACAGATAGCGGAGCTGAGTCCACCAATCCCGACCTCGGAGTCAGCGGAGGAGGGACCACAGCGAGCGGAGCCGCGTTCGGGGACCGCATTGGAGGAGCCGTGGTCCGAGCAGTAGCTGACTCCAGTGTCCTTGTCAGCGGAACGGATCGACACCGGTGGAATCACATCAGGCGCAGGTATGGAAAGCACCCCTACTCCCCCGGCCGATTCTGCTCCCCTGACCGATCCGGTTCCCCCGATCGATCCCGCTCCTGTGAGCGCTCCTCACCCCGGCAATAATCGTTTCTTCTCGGTGGAGCGGGTGATCCTCACCTCTAACACGATGGGGAAGCTAGTGCCTCCACTACCAACCCGGATGGGAGAACCCATAGATGTGGGCCCAGACGGGGTGGTCCTCCGGTGGGCCACCCCCTGGACCGGGCCGGGTGGAGCCCAGGAGGACGGCCTCACCCTTGCCGTGCTCACTTGGGAGCAATATAAGCAATGCCTAATCCATCACTGGAAGGATCGAGACGAGGTTGAACAACCGGATACGCAACGCAGAAAGTCTGTGCAGGGCAGGAAAGGCGTGGTAAAGCGGGGGACTGTGTTGGCCTTCCACCCGAAGAGGGGTTGGGGTTCCATCCAGGAGCCGGGGCTACCCACTGACGTCTTTGTTACAAGTTACAATGTGAAAACTCCCTGCTGCGACCGGAATGGCGATCCACTACGAAGGGGGGACCAGGTGACGTACACCCGTCACAGGAGCGCACAAGGATGGTGTGCTCGGGATGTTCGGCGATGTGAACCTGAGGGGGCGTCACCTGTTGCCCCGATCATGACAGATCCGGATTTGTCAGATCTTGTGACCATCACCACCGTACGCGTAGTAGAGGCTGCTGAACTCGCAAGCAAAGTCAGTCTTCAAATTCAGACACCGGGTGACCTGGTGGTCCCTGCGGGGCCTGCCGCTGGTGTCCGTGCCACAGTAGTCGGGGGCCAGGGGCCAAGGCCACCTGAGTAAGAATAAACCTCGATACCATGAGTATGTATATAGTTACTGTTTCCTGTTTTGCTGCTAAACCCGTCCAGGGTTAATTCCTTATGGATCCCTTTGTTGACCCGGGATCCTTGTTGTTTTGTTTATGTTCTCAAGTTTGCACAAAAGTTTACAGAACTGCAGTAATCATGGACCGTGCATGATACAAACTTTTTCTTGTAAATAGTTTGCACCTTATTAAAGGCGCTTCCTACTGGTTTTACTTAGAAAGAGACTCTTTGCAAGGATACCACACCGGAGCCTTTGCTGAGTATGGACTGGTAGCTAGAGAACAAATGCT
Source organism: Ranitomeya variabilis (assembly GCF_051348905.1). Taxonomy (NCBI): domain Eukaryota; kingdom Metazoa; phylum Chordata; class Amphibia; order Anura; family Dendrobatidae; genus Ranitomeya; species Ranitomeya variabilis. Next base: position 749,813,539 of record NC_135234.1, on the reverse strand, counting down.
ACCTCCTAAAGACTTGGTCCCTTCTTAAAGGGGACATCCACGTGTATATTTGAAGAATCGTATTGCTTTAAGATTGATGGATAGCAATAATGTCTTGATGAAAGAAAGTAATAATGAGGATTGATGTTATAAGGGGATAGTTGATAATGTTGATAAGAAACTGGGGATAGAAGGTAAACCCTGAGTCCTCCATAGTAAGTTAGTTATTGTAAAGAAAGAGTTAATAATGTGTTACAGAGGACAGAAAGTGAACCCGTAGGGGTTAGGTAGTGAGTCCTCCTAGGAGCCATACGTAGATGGCTCAGTGCTTCTAAAACTGAAAGTAATGTTATGATCTATACTGTGTATAGAAGTTGAAAAGGCAGTAGGCCCTGGCTGAACGGGGCGGTCCTGTAACAGAAAGGAGAGGCAGTAGGTCTGGTGCCGATAGGGCAGGCGGTCCTGCAGATTCAAAGAAGGAGAATGAAAAAGTTAACTTACCTTATAATGTGATTATAGGAAGGTCTTTGGTGGATACAGAGTGTATGTCCTTAAAGGCAATGTTAAAGTATTGTTCAGCAATTTTTGCACTTAGTAGAATACCCGGTTGGGTAACAGGAGTTATTTATAGCCTGTAATTTATAATGTTTAATGTTTAACCATGTTTTGTAACGTTCAAGTGTCCTCACCTCCCATAAAGGGAAGCTTGTTCAAGTATACGTATTGTTATTTGCACTCAACAAAAATTGTATGTCTTTTTGCTAAACTTGTATTGTTGTTTTCTTCCCAGTCCCGGAGTACTGTGTTTAACCAGGGGGGAGTGCAGCGCCCCAGAGTCCTGGTCGTTGCAGTACTGTGGCTCCGCCACTATGGGGAGCCATGGTGCGTCCGATGGCACTGAAGGAGTTCATCTGATCAGTAGTGTTGAGCGATACCGTCCGATACTTGAAAGTATCGGTATCGGAAAGTATCGGCCGATACCGGCAAAGTATCGGATCCAATCCGATACCGATACCCGATACCAATACAAGTCAATGGGACTCAAGTATCGGACGGTATTCCTGATGGTTCCCAGGGTCTGAAGGAGAGGAAACTCTCCTTCAGGCCCTGGGAACCATATAAATGTGTAAAAGAAAGAATTAAAATAAAAAATATCGCTATACTCACCTGTCCGACGCAGCCGGGACCTCAGCGAGGGAACCGGCAGCGTTGTTTGTTTAAAATTCGCGCTATTACTTGGTTACGTGAATTCCCGGCTTGTGATTGGTCAGGTCGGCCATGTTGCCGGGACGCGGACCAATCACAGCAAGCCGTGACGAAATTACGTCACGGCTTGCTGTGATTGGTCCGCGTCCCGGCAATATGGCCGCCCTGACCAATCACAAGCCGTGACGTCACGGGAGGCTGGACACGCGCTCATTTTAAAATGGGCGCGTGTCCAGCCTCCCGTGACGTCACGGCTTGTGATTGGTTGCGCCGCGGTCAACCAATCACAAGCCGGGAGGCTGGACGCGCTCATTTTAAAATGGGCGCGTGTCCAGCCTCCCGTGACGTCACGGCTTGTGATTGGTTGCGCCGCGGTCAACCAATCACAAGCCGGGAGGCTGGACGCGCTCATTTTAAAATGGGCGCGTGTCCAGCCTCCCGTGACGTCACGGCTTGTGATTGGTCAGGGCGGCCATATTGCCGGGACGCGGACCAATCACAGCAAGCCGTGACGTAATTTCGTCACGGCTTGCTGTGATTGGTCCGCGTCCCGGCAACATGGCCGACCTGACCAATCACAAGCCGGGAATTCACGTAACCAAGTAATAGCGCGAATTTTAAACAAACAACGCTGCCGGTTCCCTCGCTGAAGTCCCGGCTGCGTCGGACAGGTGAGTATAGCGATATTTTTTATTTTAATTCTCTCTTTTACACATTTTAACATTAATGTTGTTGCGATACCCGATATCCGATACCACAAGAGTATCGGAATCCCGGTATCGGAATTCCGATACAGCAAGTATCGGCCGATACCCGATACTTGCAGCATCGGAATGCTCAACACTACTGATCAGGTATCACAGACACCAATACATTTCACAGCCGGGCCTCCGGGGGGAGCTAAGGGTGCTATTCATTAGGCCACTCCCCACCATAGTGGGTAAACTGGGGGTCAGGCAGGAAGTTAGATCAGAAAGCTGACTGGGTTGGAACCAGGCAACACCTTGTGGCAGAGGGTGTTGTAGGGGAAGATACAGTAGGGTCTCTGTCAGGGGTGGGATCCTGACAGAGGCTTGGCAACGAGAACGAACGTAACGGGACCGTGCCTGCTCCGGGTAGCGGCGGTGCCCAAGAAAGGATTAGAAGAGAGATAGATTGTGCTGGGTGAGAAACGGGATCACGCAAAGGAGAAATACCAGTAGGAGTCGTGCTGTAAGACCGAAGCAACATCCTACTGAGGCGCACTACCGGTGGCCGGAACGCCGAGGGAGTAGAATAACATTCAGCTTCAAGCAATACTCCAAACAGCGGCAGGACAGTCAGTCTCAGGCGGGCTGTCTAACTCAAATCACCTATGAAGTCTTGGGAGGCAATTGTGGGAGAGGGGCGTCTCTAGGGTCCCGGAAGAACTCCAGGCCTACCCGTCAAACGGGTGCCGTTCCTACCCGAACCTCAGGGAGGGAAGGAGGATTAGCAGAACATCATCTAGTCGAGTTGTGAGGGAACTTAAGAAACAGACACAACAGTTGTGGGGTACTTTCCGTAAGCACAGCAGGGAAGGACTACAACACATAGCGCTAGGGGGAAGGCACAGATTTCCTCCTGTGAAGAGAACTCTGGAAGTGTCATTGGACCGGCCGGACTTGCGCAGCCTGGTGAGCCGTATTCTGGATTGAGGACTCAGAGATCTTCAGTAAAGAGGTAAAGAGACTGCAACCTGGTGTCCTTGTTATTTATTGCGACCTGCACCCCACAACTGCACCGTTACAACACCACTTATTGCACCGGACGTCCCCCACTGACAGACAGGGCCACGGACCGGGTCTAGCCACCGTGACAACCCCAGGACTGAGACCCAGAGGCCCGGCTCCGGGTACCCCTCGGCCCTGCGGCGGTGTGGGGGCGCTCCATATATATACTAGATTCTTTGACAGGGCGTTGATCCAGAGAACTAGTCTGACTGCCGTATGTGGAGTCGGAAAGGAATTTTTTTCCCCAAGGTGGAGCTTACTCTTTGCCTCATGGTTTTTTTTGCCTTCCTCTGGATCAACATGTTAGGGCATGTTAGGTTAGGCTATGGGTTGAACTAGATGGACTTAAAGTCTTCCTTCAACCTTAATAACTATGTTACTATGTAGAAGATTCTTTGGTATCTAAAAACAGACTGGTCAGAGGACAATGGCAGACCCCCAGCTCTACTGTAGACCCCACTAGAGTTTGTACACCCCCAGCAGAGCTTTCAGGTCAATTCCTACATAATCTGATGCAAAGGGCCATGGACAGTTTTAATCATGCAATGTGGATGGAACCAAGTGAGCCACTAGGTACCCAAACGGAGAATGAAAAAGTGTAAAGTCACCTGATGAACTGACGTGCACGTGTTGATGATACTTCTACGGCCTTATTGACATTGCTAGTGGTTACCACTGTAAGGTATTGAGTACATAATGTGGGCTTTATGGTCTATACACCTCCTGCATCATGGTTGCTGCTGTGGGACTCTGAACAAGTAAAGGGTTTCTCCTTCCCGACCTGCAAAGCCACTTAGCTGGGGACAAATATGTATATGTGTGGCAAACTTCCTTGGGACTTCACCAGTGGTTGATGTCTCCAGGTCGGAGGTAGAGCTTGAAGATAATATTTCTTCCTGGTTAAAGAAAGTTCTTACCTAAGTTTATCACACCTTGTGCACCTACTGTGATCATTTAGCCTTTCCGTGGCCAATAATCCAGTAGTCCCTTCACTCCATATCCCCAAAATTAGATATTATTTACTGGTTTATCTTGCCCAGGTCTCTAACCTTTTGTGATGCTTTGCCGTGTGATCTATACAATGAGTGGGGTCTTGGCAAAACTCTACTGAGGCCAATGAATGGTTGGAGCGCTCACATGCATAGACTGCATGATATTGCTGCTACCAAAGTAAAAGACAGTGAGCACCCGGGTGATGGAAGGATAAAGGGGATTCTATCATCCCCCAAAACTGAAGATGAAACCAAGTACATACCCATATAGTGGACGTAGTCTATTTTATGTCTAGGTTTTCCTGTTTTGAGCTAAATTCTTCTTTTACCTTGCACCTATTTCGAAGTCTATTTTCTATTTGTTTGTTTTTTTCTTCTCTTTTTCGCTATTACATCCCTCTTTTTGTAATGCAGACTTTTTAAAAAGTCACAATTTTTTTGTGCAAATTAACTCTGTCCTGTTCCCCACGGTCCCACCACCCCCTAGTGATTTTCTGTTTGTAACATTTTAACGGTTTGTGCATTTTTTTTTTGCACTAAAAAGAATCAAACAGATAAAAGTAAAAAACATTTGTGATTTTAAGCAAAATTCAAGAGTCTGCGTATGCCTAAAAATGGTATTAAGTATTAGGATACAAAAAAGAAAAGTGACTAAAACCCCCCTTCCTCTGCAAATGATGAATGGGGTCCTTAGTGTATTAATGCTCGCCTTTACTGGCCTAGAAAACTCTAGTCAATAAGTAAATTAGGGTGCATGGCACACCCTTGCTGTGGTCCGGAGATCAGTGTACCATGAATGCCCCCTGAATTACACTACACATGCACAAGGTCCCTCCCTTTATCTTGATTGACAGCTCTCACTTGTGAGCACAATCCTCCTGGGTGCGCATGCATACACTGGGGATTTAGGAACCGGCGCACACAGTGTCTGTCCGGAGCCGGTAGCATGCACCCTTGTTCTGTTGCATCCTCTTGCAGCGGCAGCAGAGATGTCTGTGTGCACCCATGCAACCCCCTAATCTGTCAGTGGGTGCGCTCGCTCGCAGGGTGATTCGGTTTTGGTAGCGCCAGCTCAAGGCAAGTGAGGGCTGTCAATGAAGGTATAAGAAGGGGCCTTATGGTGCTAATTTAGGGAGCAGAACCATGCACGGTGCGCTGGGCCACACCAAGAATGCTCCGAGCGCCATCATTTTCACAATCATTACTAGATGACAGACCATTTCTGCCGTTCTAAGGCTCCAGTAAATTCAGAGTCGTCATTCAAGGAAGAACAGGACAGAGAGGGCGCAAAATACTGTAAGTCAGTGGAAAGCTGCGCCAATGGTGCACCGAGTGCTAGTGCTTGGTGTGAACAGTCACTTTCTGCTGACAGACTGCTGACGCTGCCAGTTTAGCATTGGTAGAGATGCCAGAAAGACGGGTCTGATATATTAAACTAAACGCACATGGAGCGTGTTTTTCATGCAAATTTCCTGGTGAATTATTGAGATTTTAATCATCTCTACAACAAGCTGTGGAAATTTCCCGCACATGAATTGCCCAATCCGCACAATCTGAAGCATGCCACTTCTTTGTGCTGAATATATGGAAATCTTCACTCTTGGAATGCATAGGATAAAGTTCTCAATACAATGCACCAGTAACGTGCACAGATTGTGAGGTAGGAATACAGAAGAAAGGCTGCAGATACACAGCATGCAGCTTGTGCATGTACCATTAGGCTCTATTCACAACATATAGGAATAAAGGATAACGCTGAGAGATACGTCAGATCCATCCATACTATCCATCCATAATTCTTTCCATCCCTTCATCTATCCATCCATCATCCCTTCCTCCCCCGTCCATTGCATCTACCCTATCGATCCATCCTTCCATTCAGCCATGTATCCTTTCATCCATCCATTCCTCCATTCAGCCATCTATCCTTTCATCCATCCATCCATCCATCCCTCCATTCAGCCATCTATCCTTTCATCCACCCCTCCATTCAGCCATCTATCCTTTCATCAATCTATCCATCCATCCATTCCTCCATTCAGCCATCTATCCTTTCATCCATACATCCATCCCTCCATTCAGCCATTTATCCTTTCATCCATCCATCACTCCATTCAGCCATCTATCCTTTCATCCATCCATCTCTCCATTTATCCATCCATCCCTCCCTTTCTCCATCCTTCCGTAGATTATTCCCTCCCTTCCTCGATTCAACTCTCCCTCCCTACATCCATCCATCCCTGTCTTCCTCCTATCCATCCATCTCTCATTCATCCATCCATCTCTCCCTTCTTCCATCCATTCCTCCATCTATCCCTCCCTCCACCCATCCATCCCTCCATTCATCCCTCCATTCATCCAACAATCCCTTCCTCCATCAAACCCTCCCTCCCTTCCTCTATCCCTCCCTCCATCTATCCTTTCTCCATCCCTCCCTCCATCATCCTTCCATCCCTCCCTCCATCTATCATCCATCCATCCCATATATTAATATGTGTATATACAGCCTGCTCATGCCATCCCTCCTGTGTACTGTGTGACACCGCATTTTCTATATTTTTCTAATTTCATCATCTTCTTTTGTTTGTGCCTGATAAATGCGCAGAGACAAAACACTTGGGCTACGACATCCAGTGGAAAAAAAAATACTGAGTGAAATGTTAAAAACAGTTGCAGCTGTATTTAATTAAAGCCCAATCTTCCCCATAATAATACATTTCCAACATGGGCTTGTTCTCATGACATGAACGCAGCTGTCGTCAAATGGACTTTTTTTTTCTTTCCCTTCTCCCCTTTTTAGATGCAGCTGCAGTCAGTTTTGGAGTTAAGAGAAGGAACCTTGTCAATGACTAAGTGCCTGAATATCAAATACTTCCTCTTGTCTCTGCTCTTTATTCCTTACCAAACCCCCAGGCTCGACATCTACAGTTTGAGCTGCTGCTACATTTCTTTTATTATATTTTTATTGGAATTTAAGAAGGAAAGGAACATTTTCACGTGCTGGCTTATGTGATAAAATGCAACGTTGTTCATGTAGTATGAATTACAGAAAAGTATTTAAAGGGGTTGTTCACTTAATGGAGGAACCTGTTCAATTTCTATGCAGTGCCTCCACAGGGCAAGTGAAGTGTTACATGGTAATGCATAAATATACTGGGTACTCCGGTGCAAGACTTGATTGGTGAGAATTGGAACCTACATCTGTCAGACTTTCATTTCCTAAATGTCCCACATGGGACCAGCCCATTTTACTTTAGACATAGTTTATGCCATGTAAATAATTGGTTTAAGATCCCCCTTAGGTACAAATGCTCTAGTTTTCCTAAAAGTTCCAGTAATGGATGACATAACAAACAGCCACAGTCCCCCATAAACGTCAGCAACATGACCCCATGCAGGTCAGTCATAGTACTCCATTAAGTAAAAAGCATAGTGTGTGATGAACTGAAGAAGTGATAAAAGTGGCAAAAATGGTAAAGGGGTTGTCCAGGTCTAAGTTATTGATTACCTATCCTTTCAATAAATCTTCTATGGTCCAATACATGGCTACCCCCACAACTCAGCTCACACCTGCTGGAAGTTCACAGTAAATTCAGACATAACCATCTGAAACCGAGGTGTCCATCTTGCCAGTGAGTCAACCTAAACCATTATTCTAGGTCTATTTTTGCCAGATCTGGTTCATATTCCATTATTTGTATTATGTATTTTGTATTATTATTAGTATTATGTATTTTGAACTGTTATGCTGTAATATCTATTGTCTGTACAAGTCCCCTCTATAATTTGTAAAGCGCTGCGGAATATGTTGGCGCTATATAAATAAAATAATAATAATAATAATAATAATAATAATTATTATTATTATTATGTACAGTACATACAGCTCTTCTCATCCACCACATGAAGAATCCTAGCATAAAGCATCATCTCTGGGCATATGGTATATGCAAATTGCAGATAAACTTCTAAAATACATTCCTCCGGGGAACGATAAAAATAGTCTAAGTAATATTAAGAAGAAAACTGTCCAAGTAGCATGTTACTAAGCAACTTGGTATAAATGACACCGATTCCTCCTACACTTGTCAATATGGCTCATTCCCAGCATTCCGTCGTTACATATAGCTCTGTAACAGTGTGCAGTATTGAGGGATTTTGGTTAAAGAGACGTTTCAGGCAAGACGTGCACAATAAACAGAAATCAGGACAGACAAGAAAAGACTTCGGCATTCTCAGAGTTTACAAACATTGGCGCAAATTTGTTAAAGGGGTTCTCCTTGATTTGGACAATCAGTACTTGTTAGTAAATTCTATATCCCTGCTTGTTGGGACCCCCCATCAATTAGCTGTAGTGTTTGGGGAAACTTGACATTAAGGCCAAATTCCCAAGTTGTGGATTTGTCTGGGGCTTCATCGACACAATGACACGTGTGGAGCAACGGCACTTCTCTAAAAAGTCTTGCAACAAAAAAATACAAGTCGTGTGCGGCATTCATTGAAGTCTATGTCAAGCATGACATGACTATTTCTACAGTACCGTAAGGGCAAATATAAAGATATTGACACCTTTGGAGGAATTTTTATTTTTTATTTTTTACTTAAATGCATGTATTTTAAATTGAAAAATAAAAATTTTAGTAAATAGGTTTCATTAAAAATGTTGCATCCTTTGGTTTTTAAGGCTAATTGTAAGTTGCACATCACTGGATGCAGAAGGAGCTCGTTGTGATAGGGAGGTTTACTGTGCTCCTCACAACTCATTTATGAAGAGCTTAGCTAACAAATCTTAGTTGCCTTTTCTTGCTGTGCAGATCAAGAAATACACTCTTTGCACAGTCAATTTCAAAGTATCACAAGTTAGTAGAGTTTAGACAGATACAACCTAGTAAAAACCCCTTACAAAATAAGGACGCTGTTCTCCTGGAGATCTAGAAAGTGCACGTACGTGATGAATATGTTTATTCTTTGTTGTAGCCAATGCAAGGTCCCTTAGCTTACTGAATGGTGGTGGATATCACATTTGGAAAGAGACCAAATGGAGAGGTGCTAGTTTATTTGTGAAGGTCTACAGGAGATAAAAAAAAACCTTCTAAAGATCAAGGGTCCTGATTAGAGTTGAGCAAATTTTTCAAAATTCAGTTCCTATTATAATCAGCGCCAAATATTGTTTTGGTAATTGCCAAATACAGCCGGACGTCATTGGAGTCAATGGAAGTGAAAATGAGCGAATATGTTCGGAACCGATCATTAAACATAAATTCAGCATAAATATGGTAAAAATATGCCACACATATGGCAAATTCATATTTGTTAACCAAATCCGAACATATTCGCTCAACTCTAGTCCTGATGTGGAGATTCAGAAGGTGCACCCACATGATCTTTTCCTCGATACAGCCACTGCAAGTCACCATAGCTTGCAGAATGGTGGTACTTATCCTATAATATAGGGGCTTCAAAACCAGTCAAAAAAGAGATCACATACTCTTGATGTGGTGAAGGTGCACATGGGTGGCTATCCTCCTGTCATAAGTCATCTTAGGTCAAGACATAGCTGTCGGGTGACCGGGGACCAGGGGCTCCTTCCCAGTCCCTAGCACTAGGGGGCACCCTAGCTTGCCCTGCTCCCGGGATACTTCAAATAGCAAAGATTACGGGGCCTCCGCCCTTTTTTTATCTCCTAAGTTAGCCCTCTGTCTGTTCTCTTTCCCCAACCAGGGAAGAGGGTGCGATACTGTGCACCGTAATACAACAATCCGAGAAACAAGGCAACATGGACAAGGGTTAACAGAAAACTCCAGGCATACAAAAAATTCACTTACATGTAACAGAGGAATGCACCAGGGTTTGAAGATAGGGGAACAAATAAAAACAAAGAAGGCTAAGGAATTACCATGCATACAAACCAAGCAACAGTCACTAATAACTCCTTCAACTCTCCTCATATGTGCTCCTGTCCCTCCATTAGTCATGCAGCAAAAGCTAGCTCTGAGGAGGATTAGTAACAGAGCCCAGATTATAAAGGGAAAAGGAGTGGCTAACCGAGCTCTGCTGTGAGCACAGGGATTTCCAACATGGCCGATTAACCCCTGTCCTGCCAGTAGAGATATACATTTAAAATGAAGGAGAAGTGCTTCTTCTCAGCACCGGAGTTGGAGCAATTAGGCGCTGCGGTCTTCTTGCTCCATGTGACACCTTACCTTTCAAAACAGTGGTTAGGACATTAGGAGTAGACAACAACATACCACTCATTATTCTGTACAGGAACATAGGAGCCCAAAAGCTAAGGGGGACAATTTTTACCTCAAAAGCAGGCTGAATTGTCCATCATGGTGAGATCTTGGATTTCAAAAGGCCCATATACTGTGCTTTCCCAGGAGTCCTCTTCTGTCTGTGTCTGCACCTGATTCAGAGGGAGACCCTAATGCAAAGGTGGACCCATTTTTAAATCTGTGTCTGCTGCAGTCCGCTCTGTTTCTGCTTTTGCTGCTGGGCAACGCTAAGCCCACATGACAGTGACAGTCCTGTTTTATTACGGGAAGTTTTGGTGCTGCTAAATCAAGGAGCTATGGGTTTAATTCCAGTTTGGTTTTGATTACTCCTTCCTAAGAGCCATGGGTTGGGCTGTTTTCTACTTAAACACCTGAACCTGTGACTTCCACTGCCAGTCAATACGTTCAGTTTACCTGGTCTATAGCTCTATTCCTTGCTCCTGTTGTGGCTTTCTGATTTCTCCTGTTTCCTGACATTTGTTGTATTTTGAGCATCTGCTTGCATTTTAACTTTGTTCCTGACATTACCTCTTGTTTCTAACCCAGCATGATGACCTTTCTAGCTTGCTCCACTGGGTGGTAGTTGACTCTGTGGCCCAGCCCAGAGGTCCCTGTGTAAGTCCACAAAACTGTGCAGGGGTTAATGAGTAAAGGCCAGTCCTGATATCTAGTAAATGGAGTGACTTGTGCTAAGCCTGTCCCTGGAAGCCCTATTAATAGCTGCCATTCTTCCATGAACACTACAACTGTGATTCATTCTCCTGAAGTGGGACCCAAAAGGTGCACATGTGTAACTTCCTTCATCTCCTTGATGCATCACTGCCCACAACTTTAGCTTCCAGAATGGTGATGATTATCACATTTAGAGGTTGACTAAATGTAACTGTAGACTTGTGAATCTTCACATTGCATGCATGGGATGTGAAGATTCACAAGTCTGCAGTCACATATATTGATTTATTTTAGACTGGACAACCTCTTTAACGTTCTCCCAATAAGTTCTACAGGAGTTACAAAAATAGCACAGCAAGGGATCTTGTTCTACTGATTTAGTGATCTTGAAAGCACAGATGTGTGGGCAATCAGACTCTTCCTATATGCAGTCTCTTTAGGTTATGTGCAGACAGTTTCTATGAAGAGGTAAAAAATGAGTTTTCTAATGGAACCAACTTCAGGAAACACCTCTCTTTTGGGGAGTTTTTGAAGGTTATTTTTACTCCTGCTGTGTTTTTTTTTTGTTCACCAGGCAATTTGCAAAAATCTGTAGTAGGAAAAAAAGACTCAAAAGAGAATAGAATGAATAAGAAGAGTTTTTTATGGTTTTTTTAGGGATTATTTCAGGCATTACATAGAGCTCCTTAGAGAACTCTGTGCGCACATAGCTTTAGCTTGCAGAACGATTTTGACTACCACATATGGAAGGAGTCCAAAAGAAGATGTCTCCATTAAACTAGAAAAACAGTTGCATCAAAGTGGTGGTCTAGGAGATGGGACTTAAACAACCATTGGGAAACCCTTTCCTAGGTCCCTTTTTCCATTTAACTTGAATATTTAAATTGCTATTTCCATTAATTCCTATAATGACATTTCGAGGTGGTTAAAGAAGGAACCAAATGTCTTCCAGTGTCCTTGAATGAATACTGTAATACGCAGTGACAAGTTAAATTCTTCACGGGTCTGGAGCCTGAGGGTAGTTTAGTGGGCTGAGCGATACAGATAGATTACAAAAATCACTTCCCATATTTCACATAAATCTGAACAGTTAGAATCCGTCACAACTGTTTCTCGGTGGATCTAGGTCATTAGAGAACAAGACAAGCTTGTAGACAAACTCAAATTAAAAAATAAATCTTACTATTCCCATTGTAATGGAAATTTTTTCATGGAATGCATGAATCTAATGTAAGGTAATGAAGTGAAACGCGGAGGCTTGATGCAGCTATTCCAGTAGAAATAGCTGCGTAGCACTGGTGAATTTAAACATTTTAAAGGGGCTATACAAAATATGGCTGCCTACATCCAGAAAAAGCACAATGCCTGTCCATGTTTTATGCCTGATATTACAGCTTTCTTCCACTGAAGCAAATTATGCTAGGAGGCAATACCACACATAACCTATGGACCTGTGAGGCATCATTTCAATAGAAAAACCATCCATAGTTTGTTGATGCCATAAACAACTTTTACTAACTGTTTGCTTGAAGTACTTACATCGGACTGCCCTTGTGACTACCCCAACTGTACTGCATCCCCAGTTCTAAGGCTTATACCTATTCATTTTTATCTAAAATGTTACCCTCGAAAATTGAATTTTAATTTTTCTGCATAATTAAATCCCTTTTTAGGTACCACAACTTTTCCAGGCAAACCCGTTTGACACATACTCTTTTCCTTAATTTAATTGTTTAATGGCTTTTGCCTCAAACCAGATGACCATGCCAACTTGATGAACGAACGGTCTGTAGGAAGATTGATCTTGTGCAAGTCTAGATAGGTCCACAGTTACCTTGATAGTATCAAGTCATCGAGTTGTTGGTTTTCCCTTTGTACCTTCTATACTTCCAGCCATGATGTCCTTCTCTATTGATTGCTCTCTTCGTATCATGTGTCCAAAGTAGACAAGTCGTTGCTATATGATCCATGGTGACACGTTTGGTTTGATTTGTTCCAAAATCGATTTATTTATTCTTCTTGTCATCCATGGTATTGATAACATCCTTCTCCAGCCCCACATTTCGAAGGCATTGATTCTTCTTCTGTCTTGTATCTTTATCATCCAAGTTTCATATCCATATGTTACCACAAAAAAGACCAGACTATGTACGAGCCTTGTCTTCGTCGCCAGAGAAATGTTCCTTAATTTGAAGACCTTGTCCAAATAATTCATTGTTGATTTGCCCATAGCTTCCTGCACCTTGGAAAAGTGACTCTAGATACCAAGGCTTGATGATGTGGAGAAGAAAATATTAAGGAAATGCTGACTTAGGCTACGTTCACATTTGCGTTGTGCGCCGCTGCGTCGGCGACGCAACGCACAACGCAAACAAAAACGCAAAAAAACGCACGCTAAAACGCTGCGTTTTGCGACGCATGCGTCCTTTTTTGCCGAAAGTTGGACGCAAAAAAAATGCAACTTGCTGCGTTTCCTGCGCCCAACGCTTGCGGCCAAAAAAACGCATGCATCGCAAAACGCAGCACAACGCATGTCCATGTTAAATATAGGGGCGCATGACGCATGTGGCGACGCTGCGGCGCCCGACGCTGCGGCACTGAACGCTAATGTGAACGTAGACTTAAACACCCAAGAGATTTGCCAACTCTTTTTCAATGAGCCACCCAAATGATCTAGGTTATTAGTAAGTATACCATTGTTGACTCCCTGGCTTCCAACACATAGAAACTTTATTTTAAGATATTCTTATTGCTAAGTCTGGTTCCCCATCAGGCAGTGGGTATTCTACAGCCGAAATTGTGCTAAATCATTATTTTGCAAAGATCACTTTTATTGCATGCTGATTACACTACAAATGTTCATACAATTATCATTACCATATGGCAAGATTACAACAAAATGTAACATCCCCATTATAAAGCTGGAAGAAGAAAATATGTGATCTTACCATTGACTATACATGTAATAGAGATGGATTCTCCTCCCTCATCCCTCTCCCTGCACAGTTCACAGAGCGTGCCCACCACAAAATCACTGTAGTCAATAGTTTTCATTTCTTATGTCGTGGTTGCTTGTTCTAAAGAAAATCTTCAAAGATGCCACTCACAAACCAGTGCAGCCGTTCTGGCAAGATGATGGTCACCATAACCATGCATTAAGTAATGTTAAACTATGTGTTTCCTCCCACTGTGGTGGAAATCTTAAAATGAGATCATTGCATCAAATCAGGGCAACCAGGAATGAATAAAACATATATTTGTCACAAGGGACGGAGGTCATCATTGAGTTTTTGCATTTTGCATCATTTTGGCTCTGCAGGCCACATTTCCAGGGCTTGAGTTGAGTGAGGGGAGCAGTGGTAAACCTTGCATTTGTTTTGGTTCATGTAGAGGCCTCAGTCCTTTTTTTGGTCAATACGGGCACCTTTTTTTCACTAAAAGACCCTCTCTGGGGCCTTTCTGGGACTCTTACAGGATCACCTGTTTCCATACTTCTAACAAGAGAGCAATGAATGTGTGGCCATCTCTCCTATGAGTGCAATAAGGAGCCCATTGGGAAGAAAGGCTATTTCTGCAGAGGTTTTCACCATCTTTAGTCCCTGACACTTTAATTCCCTGGCTGAATCTCAGGCTTTATTATTATCACTAACTTCTACTAAATAGATTTAGATGACGAGTCCAAAAACAATTAATTAAACCTAACTTTAACAGTATGGGCTTGTGCACACGACCAATTTTCTGGTACGAGTGCCATCTGTGATTTTCACGGATAACACCCGTACCTATAATATTCTATTGGGCTGTGTACACATCCAACTTTTTCCTTGTACTGAGTGGCGCTTATTTTCAGTTTGTTTTCAATTTGTGCCAGAAAAGGCTCGGTTTTGTTTTGCCATGAATAGTGTTGAGCATTCCGATACCGCAAGTATCGGGTATCGGCCGATACTTGCGGGTATCGGAATTCCGATACCGAGATCCGATACTTTTGTGGTATCGGGTATCGGTATCGAAACAACATTAATGTGTAAAATAAAGAATTAAAATAAAAAATATTGCTATACTCACCTCTCCGACGCAGCCTGGACCTCACCGAGGGAACCGGCAGCGTTCTTTGCTTAAAATGCGCGCGTTTACTTCCTTCCGTGACGTCACGGCTTGTGATTGGTCGCGTGCCGCCCATGTGGCCACGACGCGACCAATCACAGCAAGCCGTGACGTAATTTTCAGGTCCTCAATGCCCAATTCTAGGCATTCAGAATTTTAAAATTACGTTCCGGCTTCTGATTGGTCGCGTCGCGGTCACATGGGCGGCACGCAACCAATCACAAGCCGTGACGTAATTTTAAAATGCGCGCGTTTCCTGCCTCCCGTGACGTCACGGCTTGTGATTGGTCGCGTCGCCCATGTGACCGCGACGCGACCAATCAGAAGCCGGAATGTAATTTTAAAATTCTGAATGCCTAGAATTAGGCATTGAGGACCTGAAAATTACGTCACGGCTTGCTGTGATTGGTCGCGTCGCAGCCACATGGGCGGCACGCGACCAATCACAAGCCGTGACGTCACGGAAGGAAGTAAACGCGCGCATTTTAAGCAAACAACGCTGCCGGTTCCCTCGGTGAGGTCCAGGCTGCGTCGGAGAGGTGAGTATAGCAATATTTTTTATTTTAATTCTTTATTTTACACATTAATATGGATCCCAGGGCCTGAAGGAGAGTTTCCTCTCCTTCAGACCCTGGGAACCATCAGGGATTCCGTCCGATACTTGAGTCCCATTGACTTGTATTGGTATCGGGTATCGGTATCGGATTAGATCCGATACTTTGCCGGTATCGGCCGATACTTTCCGATACCGATACTTTCAAGTATCGGACGGTATCGCTCAACACTAGCCATGAACCTTAAATAAACTTGCCTGGACATTGCAGCAATACCGTTGCCTGTGTCTACCTTAAACGCAGCTGAGTGAGTACAAACCTCTACACTTGGTGCTAGAAGCACAGGCATGAACCCCAAGGGGCAGTGTGACTGCTGCACAGATATCACATGTCTTGGGTGAAAGTAGCTGCAGGACAAATCTGACAACATGGAGGATTTGATAAAGCAACTGGTGCAGGTTAATCTCCAGCAGCAACAGATATGGCTGCAGCAACATCAGCGGCAGCAGATGAAACTCCTAGCTGAGGAGGTCCATGGCAGGGCAACTGCCCCGACCCCAAATCCAGGTGATGACTCTCACGTGAGGAAGACAGTAAGAAGAGCATTATAAAAGCTGAACCCGGGTGATGATGTTGAGGCGTTCCTGGCGGTATTTGAAAGGGTGGTGGAGTGGGAGAAATTGCCTCCGGAGCAGTGGGAGGACGTTCTGCGCCATATTTAACAGGTGAACCACAGATGGCGTATTATGACTTGGCGTTGCAGGATGCAAAAGAGTACGCAAAGCCAAAGGCTGAGATGTTGGCACGCTTAAGAGTGACTGACTGTCAGGACGCAACGGATGCACCAGTGGGCTTAAACCTCCCCGGTCCCAAATGTTTGAACTCCTACACCTGGTCCAAAAATAGTTGCAACCTGAATCCTTTTCCCCAGCACAGATGGTGGAAAAGGTTGTCGTGGACAGGTTAATACACTCCCTACCAAGGCCGGTGCAATCCTGGGTTGCCCAGGGAGATCACCGTAATGCCGATGACCTAGTGAGCCTGGTGGAGAGGTACAAGGCGGTTGAGAGGTCCTTGAAGAAGCAAGGGGGTGGAGCATCCCCATACTGGGGTTCCCAAAAGAGGGCGGACAGCAGAAAGCGGACGGGACATCTACGAGTCCAGGAGGTATCTGAGTCAAAGGCCCCATCCAATCATATAATTTGTTGGAGGTGTCATACCCCAGGTCACATAGCTGCCTATTGCGCCATGACCACCTAGACAATCGACTGCAGCCTAGGACGGTGATGCTCATATTTTGCATACCCTGCCTGCAGCGCTGTGCAGTGCTGTGTCAACCAGGCGAGGGACCGCAGGCATGCCCCGTGACAGTAAACGGGGTACAAATGACTGTCCATAGCAACCAGTGATACTTGTGCAAACTCTTCCCAGATTCTAGCTTCTTTCTCTCGGCTCCAATATAATCCAGTCTGGCCAGTTTCCCTCAGGTGACTGAGACAGGGTGAACCCATTTCCTGATTTTTAGTCAAAGCTAAGCAGGTACATTTAATTAAGACATGCATTGCTAGGATTTAACTCTAGACTACTTGGCTTTGCTACATATGTTTAAGTAAATATAAATAAGAAAAATCAGGAAAATATAAAACACAAAAGTGGGCATAAATAGTTAAGGGTAATACAAAAGTATTAAGTTATGGATCAGTGCCATTAATTTCATAGAAGTAAATGTAAACATGTTGTGTATAATATAGGCTTATATCTATCCATTAACACTGCATATACAAAAATGTACATTTATACTGTACATAATAGTATAGCAAACAGAGCATGATCACAAATATAATAAGTAGGGATGAATAAGCACTAAAATGCTCACTTGCTCGTTACTAGAGCCAAGCAATTCCTAATGCTCCAGTGCTCATTTTGAGTAATGAGTATAATGGAAATGAATGGGAAGTCCGAGTATTTTTCTGGCAGACCCTGCAAGGAGGTCTGGGGGGGCAGTGAAAATGTTGAAATAGATGGAAAAGTGCTGAATGGAAGGAGAACTGTATGGGGAAGACCACTGGAAGCATCTCTGACTTCCGAGTTCAATGGTGTCACACTTTTACTCCACTTTAAAAACTGACAAAACATTAAAAATTGATGAGAAATTGGAATTTACAGGAAAATAATTGTTAAGAAACATTCTTTCCTGTATAATGACTTGTATATAAGACAAAATGTAAAAATTAATAAAAGCATAATAATTTAAGTAAAAAGAAAATTGAATATTGATTACATTTGCATTAATTTTTTCTTAAAAAATTTGGAAATTTCAGTGTATGAAGAAAACCAGAACTGCCAACAATTAGATGAAAGAAGGACTCTTAGAGATAGAAGAGGGCCTCTTACATTATGTTCAAATTGTCATGTACTAGTACTCTTTGACTAATAAAGGCTTTGCACTTAGTGCAAAACCTGCCAAAAATTACATGCAGGGTCATCCATATACCCTTGAAGGCACCAACTGTAGTGCCTCATTCAAATATCATGAACAAAGTGTAGTTGTGATATTCCTATACTCATAAAAGCTCTGCACACATAGCAAAGTCTGCCAAAAATAACAAGCAGGGTCATCCATACACCCTGGAAGGCATCAACCACTGTAGAGTACCTTATAAAAAATGTAAAGTTTAACGGGGGGGGGGAGGGGAATCACAGGAAAGGCAGCGGTACATAAAGTCGGCTATATGTGCCAAGATCGCCACAGCCCACACTTCCATGTCTCCAGCATAATAATGACTCTCCATGTCCTCATCCTACTCCTCCCTCTCTTTCTCCTCCTCCTCAACCCATCCATGTAGGAGAGATGGGATGAAGGTTGTGTGGATACTAGCCTCTGTTCCTCCTCCACCTCAGTCTACATCTCCTCATTGTTACCCAATCTGCGCTGGGCAGCATCTCCCTGTCTCATGTGTTCTTCCATCTCCATCTGGTCCATATACAAAGCTTCATGTTAAATTGTGAGCAGCGACTGTTTAAGTAGGCACAGAAGCGGGGTCGCTGTGCTGACTATGGTTCACCATCTTTGTGGAGTCCTCAAAGTCTTAGAGAACCACACAAATGTCAAACATCCATGCCCACTCTTCAGAGGCTATGTACAGAGGCTGACCAGAATACCGACGGGCGTGTTACAGGTGGTATTTGACAACTAACCTCTGCTGCTCACAAAGCTTTGTCAGCATATGCTGTGTGGAGTTCCAGTGCTTTGTGACATCGCACACCATTTGGTAAGCTGACATTTGCATGTGCTTCTGCAGGACTGCCAGAGCAGCAGCAGCTGTAGCTAACTTGCAGAAATGGGTGCTGATGCGGTGTACATTGATCAGAAGCTCTGTCAAATCTGGATATGTTTTCAGAAACCAGTGAACCACAAAGTTGAGCACATGTGCCAAGAATGGTATATGTGTGAGCTTGCCAAGCTTCACAACCGCCACCAGGCTACGGCCATTATCACAAATGACCATACTTGGTTGGAGATTTCATGGCAAAAGCCACAGATCTGCCCAGTCTGTTAATTTCTTTAAGTAACTCTGCCGCTGTGTGCAGTTTGTTTCCTAGACAAATTAGCTTCAGCACAGCCTGTTGCCACTTCGGTGAGGCAGTGCTTTAGAGCTTGTAGCTCCCAACTGATGTGGATGACATGCTCTGAGATAAGGAGGAGGAGGAGCAGGAGGTGGTGCAGGAACTGATGTAGGAGATGGAGGAAACCCGGATAGAAATAGGGCCAGCAATCCTCAGTGTGGGTGTGCCGTGCCAGGGTGGGACTCAGCCCTGGCCTCTACAAAGTTCACCCAGTGTGACATCAGGGAAATGTGGCATCCATGGCCACAAGTGCTTGTCCACATGTTGGTGATTAAGTGGACAATCCCAGTAAGTGCATTGGAAGGGCATGGGTGACGTTCCTGGACATGTGCTGGTGCAAGGTGGGGATATCATACCATTAAAAACAGTGGTGGCTGGGGACCGAGTACCTGTTTAACGTATGGGCCTGTGGGTGGGTGGCTGTAAACTTTGTCTTTCGTTCCAAGAACTGGGGTAGGGACAGCTGAACGCTATGCTGGGACAGTGATTTAGACGTGCCTGATGATGATGCGTCAAAATGTGTAAGGACAGGTGCAGATCTCTCTTTAAAAGTCCCAGACTGGGGAACACCTAACTCTTTGAAGGAGAAAGTGCTCTGAGGAACAATTGCTTACCATCTTCCTCTGATCACACCACTGCCTCTTCCTGCCTATTTTGGTGCTGCCAATCCCTCACCCTCAGCGCTGCTGGTCTTGCTCTGCATGCCTGCTTCCAGGTTGGGTTCATGACTAGGTCATCCACAACCTCATCTTCCACTGCCGCATCATGCTCCTCCTGACTTGGTGTCTTAACAACAACCTGACTTATCGGCAACTGTGTCTCATCATCATCTTCCTCCTTAGCCAAATTTTGCCATTCCCCACTGTCATTTTCTTGTGGCTGCTTTAAGTTTTGTGTCTCACTAAACGGCATGTCCGCCTGGCCCTCTTGGGCCAATCAGGGTGTGAAGCCAAATCAAGAAATGATGTTGTAAACTGCTCCTTGGAGTGTTCTAGTGTGGAAGAGATTACTAGTCTGGGACTCAACATAGTTGGAGGAAAGAGGAACAGGGAGAGGATTAACCCCTTCATGCCCGTGGGATTTTTCGTTTTTCCGTGTTTGTTTTTCACTCCCCTCCTTCCCAGAGTCATAACTTTTTTATTTTTCCGTCAATTTGGCCATGTGAGGTCTTATTTTTTGCGGGACGAGTAGTACTTTTGAACAACATCATTGGTTTTAGCATGTCGTGTACTTAAAAACAGGAAAAAAATTCCAAGTGCGGTGAAATTGCAAAAAAAGTGCAATCCCACACTGGTTTTTTGCTTGGCTTTTTTGCTGAGTTCACTAAATACTAAAACTGACCTGCCATTATGATTCTCCAGGTCAGTACGAGTTCATAGACACCTAACATGACTAGGTTATTTTTTACCTAAGTGGTGAAAAAAATTCCAAACTTTGCTAAAAAAAAAAAAAATTGCGCCATTTTCCGATACTCGTTGCGTCTCCATTTTTCATGATCTGGGGTTGGTTGAGGGCTGATTTTTTGTGTGCCGAGCTGGCGTTTTTAATGATTCCAATTCGGTGCAGATACGTTCTTTTGATCGCCCGTTATTGCATTTTAATGCAATGTCTCGGCGACCAAAAAAGCGTAATTCTGGCGTTTCGATTTTTTTTCTTGTTACGCTGTTTAGCGATCAGGTTAATGCTTTTTTTTATTGATAGATCGGGCAATTCTGAACGTGGCGATACCAAATATGTGTAGATTTGATTTTTTTTTATTGATTTATTTTGATTGGGGCGAAAGGGGGGTGATTTAAACTTTTATATTTTTTTTATTTTTTTCACATTTTAACTTTTGCCATGCTTCAATAGCCTCCATGGGAGGCTAGAAGCAGGCACAGCATGATCACCTCTGCTACATAGCAGCGATCTGCTGTTCGCTGCTATGTAGTAGAAAATCAGGTGTGCTGTGAGCGCCGACCACAGGGTGGCGCTCACAGCTACCGGCGATCAGTAACCATAGAGGTCTCAAGGACCTCTATGGTTACAATGGAGAAGCATCGCCGACCTCCGATCATGTGACGGGGGTCGGCGATGCCGTCATTTCCGGCCGCCCGGCCGGATGCGGTAGTTAAATGCCGATGTCTGCGTTTGACAGCGGCATTTAACTAGTTAATAGTGGCAGTTGAATCGCAATTTCACCCGCCGCTATTGCGGGCACATGTCAGCTGTTCAAAACAGCTGACATGTCCTGGCTTTGATGCGGGCTCACCGCGGAGCCCTGCATCAAAGCAGGGGAGCTGACATCGGACGTACTATCCCGTCCGATGTCAGTAAGGAGTTAAGTGTTCCAGACTCTTGGCAGGTAAGACTGGGTGGTACTGCTGGAAGCATTATTTGCTATCCTACCGACCACCTGTTTGCACTGACGTGGCTTCAGAAGTGGTGTATCGTGTCTGGCTGTAAAGTGAGACAAGAACCTATGTGTCGTGGATTAGAGTGCTTCTTGTGCTCTAGCAAATGTCAAAAATCGCACCAGCCCCATGTCCGCAACGTTTGCGTGAACTATCATCAGCACTTCCCTGTCCCTTACCTGCAGCAGTCAAAGCTTTTTTTGGAGTTTAATACCACCGTAATGTAACTCAAAGCACGTAAAAGTGTATGGATAACAAATATAATCCAGAGTGTTATATACCACCGAAAAGTAAAACACAGCACGTAATATACTATGGATGCCTAATTGAATCCAGAAAAAAATGTCAATGCTTTTTTGGAGTGTTATATACCTCCGAAATGTAATATTACCCACGTTAAATCCTATGGATGAATTACTGAATCCAGATACAATTTTTGAACATTTTTTTAGTTTTATATACCACCATAGTGTGACACTAAGCACGTTAAACTGTGTGAATGCCGATGTAGCAAGTTTTTCACTCCCCAAAAATAATGTGGCCACGTGCAATAGCTATATATTTAGCAACAGACTGCAAAGCCCTAAGCCCTGTTTAGAGACTGTATTCTGCCACTCTTCTTGCTCCTGCAACTGTTCCTTGGTTAAATGAAGAATGTATCTGATACAAACAGCAAAGCACAGGATTAAACCTTAGAAGGACTGATAGTATGATTGCTCAGCATCAGCACCAGTATCGACACTAGGGGACACTGATTAGTGGCCTTCAGAAACTCAAGTGATGCCATAACACTGCAGTGAAATGCGCATCATGGTATAATGTGGGAACTAGTGCTAGAGGTGTAAAAGACCAAACGAGATCTGTGAAGAAGATTTAAGACTGTGAGGACCAGACCGACACTGAGGACCAGGAGGGGAGCTTTGTGGAGAAAGTGGAGAAGGCAAGAGCTGGGGAAAGGCAAGTATAATTTTTTTTCTATTTTTTAATCCCATACAGACAGTTTTTTTCAGCAGGATGTGCACCTATGATGTAGCTGAAACTGTGTAAAATGCTGATTGCTTTAATGGCTATTGGTCAAACAGGTATGCAACCAAACAAGTCATTCCAATAAGAATTTTGCTGCAGTTTTGGCTGCACTTCCAAGTCACTTCAGTTGCAATGTCTAAGATCAGCCTAAATCTTCATCTTTATGTCAGACATGTGCTTTAAATTCTGTGCCAGATGGTGACTTAAAATCACGTCAGTCCATCTTTTCTCAAATCAAAACTAGAAATGAGAAAAAACTTTTATTTTAGTTGTTTTAATATTATTACTATTATTATTTATTATTTTTTTAGAAACAGTGCCACCTCTATCCAGAGGTGGGTATTGCACCCCAACTGTACTCAATTCCTTGGCAATCCACTGCACTATCAGACACAACCTGTAGACACGTGTGGCACTGTTTCAGGAAAACAGCAGCTATGTATTTGTGATCATGAGCAACCACTATAACTGTGTAACTGAAGCCAACAATGCACTGCTTTCTCTTATTAGATAAACAGTAGAATTATTATTTTAGCTTTAGATCAGAATGTGCATATAACATTCTGTATGGCAAAGTATTAGCAACTTACCCAACTTTATGTTTAAAATTCATAATAAACTACTGCTGGATCTACTTACTTTGGGTTTTTCATATGCTGAAAGATTGGAATTATTTCATTTCCTTGGTCACACTGTATCAATAAACTACGTAATCTCTCTGTCAAGCAAGAAACAAAGTGAAAACATTACTATACAAGTAATACAAAGATGAGGAAACAAGCATTTGTGGTATGTCATTTATGAGCTTTTTCACACAACTCATAAATACTCCCTCAATTACCAAAGTCACAGAGAGTACCTTAAAGTTTAAGGACCATAAAATTACTAAAACACTGCACCATGTGCCAAACTATATTATAATTACTATCATACTGCTGACATGTACAATAATATAATTACTATAATACTGCCCTTATGTACAAGGATATAACTACTATAATACTGCCCCTATGTACAAGAATGTAACTACTATAATACTGCCCCTATGTACAAGAATATAACTACTATAATACTGCTCCTATGTACAAGAATATAACTACTATAATGCTGCTCCTATGTACAAGAATATAACTACTATAATGCTGCTCCTATGTACAAGAATGTAACTACTATAATACTGCCCCTATGTACAAGAATATAACTACTATAATACTGCTCCTATGTACAAGAATATAACTACTATAATGCTGCTCCTATGTACAAGAATATAACTACTATAATACTGCTCCTATGTACAAGAATATAACTACTATAATACTGCCTCTATGTACAAGAATATAACTACTATAATACTGCTCCTATGTGCAAGAATATAACTACTATAATACTGCTCCTATGTACAAGAATATAACTACTATAATACTGCCCCTATGTACAAGAATATAACTACTATAATACTGCTCCTATGTACAAGAATATAACTACTATAATACTGCTCCTATGTACAAGAATATAACTACTATAATACTGCTCCTATGTACAAGAATATAACTACTGTCATACTGCCCCTATGTACAAGAATATAACTACTATAATACTGCTCCTATGTACAAGAATATAACTACTATAATACTGCTCCATGTACAAGAATATAACTACTATAATACTGCCCCCTATGTACAAGAATATAACTACTATAATACTGCTCCTATGTACAAGAATATAACTACTATAATACTGCCCCTATGTACAAGAATATAACTACTATAATACTGCCCCTATGTACAAGAATATAACTACTATAATACTGCTCCATGTACAAGAATATAACTACTATAATACTGCTCCTATGTAAAAGAATATAACTACTATAATACTGCTCCTATGTACAAGAATATAACTACTATGATACTGCTCCCTATGTAGAAGAATATGACTACTATAATACTGCTCCTATATACAAGAATATAACTACTATAATACTGCCCCTATGTACAAGAATATAACTACTATAATACTGCTCCTATGTACAAGATTATAACTACTATAATACTGCTCCTATGTACAAGAATATAACTACTGTAATACTGCTCCTATGTACAAGAATATAACTACTATAATACTGCCCCTATGTACAAGATTATAACTACTATAATACTGCCCCTATGTACAAGAATATAACTACTATAATACTGCTCCTATGTACAAGATTATAACTACTATAATACTGCTCCTATGTACAAGAATATAACTACTATAATACTGCTCCTATGTACAAGATTATAACTACTATAATACTGCTCCTATGTAAAAGAATATAACTACTATAATACTGCTCCTATGTACAAGAATATAACTACTATGATACTGCTCCCTATGTAGAAGAATATAACTACTATAATACTGCTCCTATATACAAGAATATAACTACTATAATACTGCCCCTATGTACAAGAATATAACTACTATAATACTGCTACTATGGCCAAGTATAGTATATTGATTCAGTAGGATTATTTATGTCAGATAACATTACACACGAAAGGTACAATACACGGTGACAGTATGGAACTCAGTACAGTCATAAAAAGTTCAAAAATGTAAAAAAAAAACTGTGAGCAGAGGAATGTGTGCGGTGCATTGCGACTCACGAGGATATCTAAACTTGACCTATAATTTTATTTCACAAATAAGATATGCAAACTCTATTAGCTCTGAATGATTAACTTCCAGTCTCGAGAGGAAATAGACTTTCCTGGGAATTATTCATAGTATCCAACTTGGAGAAGCCGGATGTGTCAGGGGCTCATAACCTCATTAGCTTGAGGAGATAAATATTTTCATCAGAACCGTGCAGCTGTGACAGTAAAGATTTACAGCCCTACACATACAGGTATACATAGGCAAGGTGTGAAATTGGGTTACTATATTTCTTCCTCTACTAAGTTAATATAAGATAATAAGTTCCAGTGACAAGAAAGGAGAATTTTTGTGGAATTCTTTACGATTTCACTAAAATTGGTACTTTAATAGGAAATACTATATTCACAGGGTGGAATAAGACTTGGCAGGCCGCCCTCTTCAGGCTACGATATGGACCAGTCTAGTGAATGGTGGAGGTCCCAGTGTTCGAGAGCTGGACTTGACCGCCAGTATACCGGGCTTTGGCATCTAGCAAAACATTACAGTCTTTCCCTTAAAAAAAGTTGTTCCTTTATTTCATACTGATGTTCTATCCACAACGATGGTCATCAATATCATATTAGTGAGAAACCAACAACTGTCAATTTCACCAATCAGCAGTTGGCAAGTCCCATGATGGCCAGGACACCAGAGTTGCATACATTGTCCAGTATCCATTGTCGGGAGCTACAGTTTTGCTTCACTTTAATGAGAGATGAACTGCAGCACTCATGAACGACTACTACACAGTTCTAAGCTGTAGACAATAACAGGCTCGCGTGTCCCTGTGATGGTAAAGTCATCATTGCGGTAGGAAGTCGAAACCAGCAGATGACCATGCAGTGTCAAAGCCGGAATGTTAGGGGATCAGAGAGGTCTGTAGAGTTTCTTTTCTCTTTTTAGACCAACCTGAGCATTTTTATTTCCAAAAATGCTTGTTCATCAAACAACCCTTGCAAGCTCTTCCCTTGACAACATATTCAATTAAAAGCCAATTTTGTTAATTTTTTGGTATTCTTCAATTTCTTGCCAAACTGTTTATCATACGTAGGGTTTAGTAGCAGTAGTAACATTGAGGAGGACAACTTGTACAGACTTCAAAATAGGTACAAATTAAAAGAAGAATTTGGTGCAAATCAAAAACAGTCTAAAAACACCAAGAACTAGACAAAAAAGACGTAAATGCAATAATAAGTTGGAAGCCTGGTGTCATCTTTCTCCATGTTACATGTCTGGTGTAGGAGTTCCGAGTGGCCTGAAAGTAGTTGAGTAGCAATAATAGATAGAGGTGGAATGTATAATTTCTTCTATGTCTGGTGGTCCCCTTATGTGCACAACGCTAACCTTAATGAATAAGACTCCATGTTTTCTCAATAATTCATGATATTTTTTCTTGTTAAAGCTGTCATTGCATTTTTCTAATAGGTGCACGCAGATCAAAGGCAGGGACTGGATCAGACATGGCCTTTTTTCAGACTGTGCAACAGAAAATCAAATCTATGCCATCCTCGGGCTGGCATTCAGTAGATTTCCTTTTCTGGCGCACTCACAGCAAGAGATATGTCTACTTTATTAAGCATGTGATGCCTCATAATTAGAGATGATTGGATTTTTTAAATTCAAATTTGACGTCTTCACCGGAAATTTTCCAAAAATGGGATTTGAGTTGAGTAAATTTGTGTAAGTCTCAATACTGGAAAGCTTGTAATTGCTTCAAAAATTTTATATGGGGAAGACGAGAGTGAAAGAATCAGTTGACCAGAAGAGCTTACACTCTACATGAGAGCTAAAACCATACTAATCATAAGAGCTTACACTCTACAGGAGAGAGAGAGAGAGAGAGAGGACCCCACTGACCATAAGAGCTTACACCCTACAGGAGAGAGAGGACCCCACTGACCATAAGAGCTTATACTCTACAGGAGAGAGAGAGGACCCCACTGACCATAAGAGCTTACACTCTACAGGAGAGAGAGGACCCCACTGACCATAAGAGCTTATACTCTACAGGAGAGAGAGGACCCCACTGACCATAAGAGCTTATACTCTACATGAGAGAGAGAGGGCCCCACTGACCATAAGAGCTTTCAGTCTACAGGAGAAAGAGAGAGGGCCCCGCTGACCATAAGAGCTTACATTCCACAGGAGAGAGAGCGAGGACTCCACTGACCATAAGAACTTACACTCTACAGGAGAGAGGACCCCACTGACCATAAGAACTTACACTCTACAGGAGAGAGGACCCCACTGACCATAAGAACTTACACTCTACGAGAGAGAGAGGGACCCACTGACCATAAGAGCTTACACTCTACAGGAGAGAGGATCACGCTGACCATAAGAGCTTACACTCTCCAGGAGAGGGAGGACCCCACTGACCATGAGACCTTACACTGTACAGGAAGAGAGAGGGATCCGCTGCCCATGAGAGCTAACACTCTACAGGAAAGAGAGATAACCCCACTGACCATAAGAGCTTAAACTCTATAGGAGAGTGAGAGAGAGAGGACCTCATGGTCCAAAAAAACTTACACTCTAGAGAAGAGCAAGTGTCACGGGGTTACCGCAAAACATAGGAGCCAGAAGACCGCAGCGTCTAGTGCTCCTACTCCAGTGCTGAGAAGAAGCATTTCTCCATCTTATTAAACATATTTATTTCTTCCAGCAGAACAGGGGGTAATCGGCCATGTTGGAAATCCCTGTTCTCAGCTGTGCTCAGTTAGCCACTCCTTTTCCCTATATAATCTGGGCTCTATTACTAATCCTCGTCAGAATTAGCTCTTGCTGCATGGCTAACGGAGGGAGAGAAGTTGGTATGAGAAGAAGAGTTGGAGGAGTTATAAGTGACTGTTTGGTTTGTGCGCTTGATAATTCCTTATCCTTCCATATTTTGGTTTCTTCCCCCTCCTGCACACGCCGGTGGATTCCTCTTTTATATGTGAGTGAATATTTTGTGTGTGTGGAGTTTTTAGTTTCCCCTTGTCTTTGTTGTCCTGTTTGTCGGGTTGGTGTAGTGCAATGTGCACAGTAGCACCCCCTCTTCCCTGGTTGGGGGAAGAGAACAGACGAAGGGCTAACTTAGGAGATTAGGCAAGGGCGGAGGCCCTGGCATCTTCGCCATCTGAAGTATCCCGGGTAACAGGGCGAGTTAGGACGCCCCCTAGTGTTAGGGCCAGGAAAGAGCCCCTGGCCACAGCTGTGTCATGACAGCAAGAGAGAAAAAGTGAGAGAAAACCCCACTGGTCATAAAAGTTTGCACTCTACAGAAGAGAGGCGTACCAAGTAACTCTGTAGAAGGATGATGACTCTGCAGTCCAAACTGTGCTCCAATGGGAACCGTTGATCTGATCTGTGATGGCCCGGTACTGACCACCTCTGTACAAGGTATGGTGATCTGCTAGACTGTAGTCTGTCCTGATGAAGAAGCATGAACTTCAAAACACGTAGACAAATAAACCGAATTTTTGAATTTCTTCTTTTTCCTTCATCATTTACCAACAGCACAGAATTAACCCATTCACTCCAATTTGTGATGTTTTCCAAGCTGTGGGTCACCAGCAGCCTTGAGTCTTTACAGTTGTTGTGTCCAGGTGAGCATCTTGCCTAAAATCATCACATTTTACCCCGATACGACCGTATTGCACTTATTGTTATTCCAGCTTTTTACCATGATCCTCTACATGTCATGGCTGAAGAGCATTATGGGCAAGTCCGCGCGGCCGCACAAAAAGACATTAGTTCATTCTGATGTATCAACAGTGTGGGAAATGTAGTCGGGGAGCCCCCTTCTTTTTCTGAAACCACAAATCGAATCTTTAAATGGCAGAATTCACTTGAAAAGGTGAATATCAGGAAAATTGACTTAAACTCCGTGGATCAATCAGCTCATCTCTACTCTTAATAAATTTAGAGCAACCTACTTCACCGACATTTTTATGAAAATTGGCGTAAAAAATTCAGTAAATTTAACACCAAAACTCTACGGAGGCATTTGTCAAAATTTGTGACATGTTAAAGCAAATGAAAAAAATAAGTGAAGCAAGTGACTTCATAAATTTCCCTCAAGAGCCTAAAAAAACATAAACAAAATATCACTAAGGCTAAGCTCACAAGATCATTTCGATGTTTTACACCTATGTACAGAGGTTGTAAAAATGTCACCCTGTTTCTATTTTTTGTGATAAGTTTTTTTTCTTATCTGTTTTTAAAAAGTGAAGGAGGGAGATTGCATGAACTTTTCTCATCCATTGATTCTTCGTAATAGATAAAAACAGATGAAACGCTGATGGATCACTGAAGCAAAAACATTTTCCCCATTTTTCACGCTACTGAGTTTCTTTGACCCATACAACTGATCCAAGCATTCATTTTAAAACCGGATCTGCGTGTCCGGTCAGTGAGACTCAAAGTCGGTCCTATTCTCATCCGATCAGACTTGGCAAATTACGGTAAATCTATAAGAATCCTTCTACATTCCCTAAATCCTATACCCCTGGAGGTCGCAAATTTTTCAGAAAGTTCATCTTCCATTTTAAGCCAAAAAATCATTCCCTGGTACATTCCCCGGAGCTGAGAATTCAAACAGGTTATGTCTCTCCTAAATCAATAGGACGGATCACGGCTTAAACATAGAGTAAATACTTTGGCATTTTTCAATTTTAGTAGAAAGGACAGAACGGGCCCGGTCAAGCCAAAAAAAAAACTTCATCACACTGTGTGGGGAATTTGAGGCCTTCATAAATGTATGAAGAATGGATTGTGTGATTTAGGAAGCGGGAGCAGATAAGAACAATAAGGGTATTGATTCAATATGTTGAATGGTTTACAGCCATGCGGCGCAGTAAATTTTCCTCTGGGCATAGTGCAGATAACAGAATTTTCTTTGAGCGGTTACAAGAAATAAAGCAGACTGAGCCGCAGTGATTAAAGGGGCTGTCCAGGCATCGGATAAAAGTCTGCAGCCGCGCTATGCGCACACTGTAAGCTATGCGATGCGCACACTGTCAGTATTTACCGGTATTGCCTGTGTGAGCGGGCAGTCACGTGATCGCATGTGTGCGATTTGCATACTTCCGCTCACATTGCTGCTAGACGTGTTTGTCCACACTTAGAGCACTTCTATTGAGAGAGGATGATAAGCTCGCCTAGTGGTGGTTGGAGCTATCCAGATGTTTATCATCTGTCAGAAGGATTTCACCACCCAAAACTATTTACACGTGCATGCAGCCCATTCAAAGACAAGTCCAGTGTTACCTTCACATAACTAGTCCGTTCCTCCATTACTGAAAAATTAGTGTTTGAATTAATATGCAAACGATGATGGAGATCTGAAGCCTCTGTCACTCCAGCTCTATCTCTACATCCAGAACTGTCTTCTTCTGCTTGGCTGATGATGCTTTTTCCTGAAGTAATTGAGGCTCGAATAATCAATAAGGTAGGTGGCACACCCTTAACAGACAATATGAATTTGTAGAGGGCGCTAATTCCTTTCGAGCTAACCACTGAGCTCCTGTAGATCCGTAGTGAATGGAAGTGTTATGGTGTGATAGAGACTGAAGGCAACAACCGTAAAGTGTGTACTGTTACATGTGGTTTCCCCAGCCTCTCCCCTATGCAAAGCCCTTCACTGGCTCCCCATTGCCCAGAGACTCCAGTTCAAAACCCTTACAATGACATACAAAGCCATCCACAACCTGTTTCCTCCATACATCTGTGACATAGTCTCCCGCTACTTACCTACATGCAACCTCCGATCCTCACAAGATCTCCTTCTCTACTCCCCTCTTATCTCCTCTTCCCACAACCGCATCCAAGACTTCTCCTGTGCTTCCCCCATACTCTGGAACTCTCTACTTCAACACATCAAACTCTCGCCTACCATAGAAACCTTCAAAAAGAACCTGAAGACTCACCTTTTCCGACAAGCCTACAGCCTGCAGTGATCCTCAACCTACTGAACCGCCGCACAACCAGCTCTACTGCCTCCTAGTGTATCCTCACCCATCCCCTGCAGACTGAGCCCTCCCGGGCAGGGACCTCCCTCCTTATGTACCTGTGTGCCTTGTTTGTATTTTTGCTCATGTTTAATGTATTTGTCTGTATTTGCCCCCTTTTTCACATGTAAAGCGCCATGGAATAAATGACGCTATAAAAATGTATTATAATAATAATAATAATAATAATGTGATTTCATTAAGGTTTATGGTATAATGTAAAATGTGAAATGCATAGAATGTTATAAGTACTGATACTGCTGTGTGGGTACTGTATTGGTGGTGAGGTAACACTGTACACTCAGCTCGGGTTTAGGGAAAGACTAGGATGAAAGTTAGTATTTAGGTAGTGACAGATAAGAACTTTAGGACCCAGAGAAGGTACAGCTAGAGTAAGACAGCCAGTGATGGGCCTATTAGTGTGTAAGTGTACTGTACATATTGTTAGTATAATTTTAATGTAATAAAGTAATGCAAGCTGTGTGCTGGAATGTAGGTGAAAGGTTAGATCATCCCAGAAACAGACTGCAGGAACAGATAGTCAAATATGTGGGATCAGCCCGGCATGGGAGGGGAAAGGGTCAAGCAAGAAGGGGAATCATTTCCTAATTTAGTTAGTCTGAGATAGTGAGAGGTTTGTGTGAAGTTCAGGTTCAAGCTGCAGTGGGCTGGAGAAACATGGAGTACATGTTGTTCTGGCAGCATAAGGTTGTACCAAATTTCCTGTGGACTTTCCTGTAAAGTCCAAAGCCTATGGCCCAAACTAGGCACTGAGGAGTGAGCCTTAAACCCTTCCATACAGAGGAAGCTGGATGAGGAACCATATGAGTGAAATGGAGCGGATATTGGGAGTGCTGTGAGGCTAGATGGGAAATCTCAGGGGGCGACAGGAGGATCAAGCGTAGGGATAATAAAAGCTGAATGTAAGTAGAGGCTTAAAATATACTGTAGTGATGAAACTGGAACAGGTGGGTGAGGTGCCCAAAACTGCAATTTAAAGGCTGTGTTATCTGGACTGTCCAGTAATGTTGAATTTGTTATAAGGAACCTGGTGTCCCCTGATGTGTGTATGGCTGATCCTGGACTAGAGGATGCAGATGCAGAGGAAGCCTCAGGTCTACAACTGAGTACATTGCATTGCACACACCACATTGATGGACTGTGACACTGTTTATTTGTGGTGTGCCAGGGCGTGGAGAAGAAGCAGCTCGTCCAGGACTACTGCCCTGTGCACCTTACAGAAGGAAGGAAGGAACTGCACACCAAAGGGCAGGTGGAGATGCTCAATTGGGATTTATTCAGAATATATCATATCCATACTTTACACCACCGTCAGTCAGTCAAAAACTTAACGTATTGCTTAAATATCCTTCATCAGACATGTCTATGGTGGTAAATACTCCCAAAGTTAGACAGATCCAGGATTTGGGGTGGGCTACTCCATAGGAAAAAGTCAAAACGAGGACCAAGTATTGTGTAGAGTGGGCGCCTGTTTGTTTTACAAGCAAGTATTCAGTTAACCTATTCATCACTGCTGTCTGCGGCTAATCAGTTGTAAAGAAGATATGTAAAGTAGCAGCAGCAATTATAGTGTGAACAACACCAGAGAAGAGTTTGTTATGCTTACAACAGATGAGTGGTTAATCTGCAGGTCTGAGCCAGGACATAATTGCAGAGGGTTTAGAAATAAATAGGGGTTCGCTAAAGAGATGATTGCCAGCTGAGAGGAATGGGTGATGAGGTAAACTCCAAAGCACATGGTAACTGAACGTGAAGCTTACTGAATACTCAGATACACATAGCTGCCTCAGTCAGCCTTAAAGGTCAGTAGGTGATAACGTCAGGGAAGTTCATTGGGCAACCTGAGAATCCCAGCATGGACCACACCAAAGGAAGGCAGCCATTTTAGAAGGGAACAGAGCCTAGCACCAGAGCTGAGACAGGCAAATATCAGTTGTGGAGGGCAGTGTGACCATCCGCATCGCTTGCCCAAAGTGAAGAGTATTTAGAAAGTATGTCTCCCACTCTGGAGGACCTATCTTGCTCTATTTTACATAGACAACCCATTGATTTGAATAGGCAGTGTGTAATGCATCTTCTCCCCTTTGGGGGTGCTGCAGGGAAATGGAACCCGTTTTCCCAACAAATAGCAGTCATTGATGAGTGAAGAGGGTCCAGGGAAATGGGTTGTTATGAACAGATTATTATCATGGGACCCTTCTACAATGTAGATAAAGCCCCTTTAAGAAACAGTCGTCCTAAGAGGACTTCAATACTGAAGTGTCCTCATCACTTGGACTTGCACATTTAATTTTCCTCTGCTTTCAGTTGGCATGAAAGTCGGCAATTCATCTTTCACAAACGTGTCTGAGATTAAACTGAAAAGATTTGGAAAGCAGAAATGATAGCTTCAGTTCACGGCCTCCTGTGGTATCTTCTGGCACAATTCACTGCAGCTGACAGACCCGACCGTCCCAGGAGACACCCAGCGAAAGTGACACATCGGTCCACTTCAGTGACTGCAATCTTCAAAAACACGGTATAAAAGTGGAGGAAAAAAATGGAAAAAAAAATCTCTCGTCTGCATTTATTTGTTTATTGTATATGCTGCTTCGGGGGTCATTGAGCAGAAAGCTGGACGTAAGCCCCAGACATAGGTGAATCTTCACATGGGTGCACATAGCAATTCAAGAACAGATAAAAGACATGAAATCAAGTTTAAAGGGGTTGTTCAAAATTAATAAAAATGACACATTTTTTTCAGATTGCATCTGCTATTGCAGCTCAAGTGGATGGAGATAAGTGTACGAGAAAACAGTATGTGCTGCCGTTTCTGGAAGAAAAAAATACATTTTTATAATTTTAATAAACTCATTGAAGAGAATCCGTTGGCAGATTTTTGCTATTTAATCTGAAAGCATCACGATGTAGGGGCTGAGGCCCTGATTCCAGCGATGTGTCATTTACTGGGCTGTGCTTTGCTCTTTTAATAAAATCAGTATTTTATAAGCAGGAGATTATCACTACAGGACTAGGTGCCTCGTGCCTCCTGGTCCAATTGTAAAGTGCAGCGGACGGTAGTCATGGACGAAGGGCTACTGTTCTTCCATACCCTGGCACCCCACAAATAAACAGTGTCCCGATTCTCCTCTTCTATGTGTGTGGTTCTTAGCACTCACGTTTTGGTCGCAGGCCTCAGACATGTCTCCGGTTCATCAACTTCAAGAACCACCGCGCACATATCAGAGGACACC
The DNA here is from genome assembly GCF_051348905.1 of Ranitomeya variabilis. Lineage (NCBI taxonomy): Eukaryota > Metazoa > Chordata > Amphibia > Anura > Dendrobatidae > Ranitomeya > Ranitomeya variabilis. The sequence continues at coordinate 749,779,031 of NC_135234.1, read as the reverse complement.
CAGCATTCCGAGCTCTGCTAAATCTTTAGCAGAGAAAACTGTGATTGTATGAAAATGACAGCAAGCAGACAAGCAAGTGATATATCGCTGGAATGAGGGTCTCAGCCACTTTATCATACTGCTCTTAATTGCATAGCAAAAACTTGATAACATTTAAAGAACTGTATAATGGCTACCTTTAATGTAGTTTTCAATATTGCAGCGACGTGGTTATTAGAAATTTATTTGGTGACTGTGGTGGGCATGCTTTGTGATATGCAGCAGTCACTGTGCAAGGAAAGTGAGAAGGAGCTGAGCGGCTTCTACCATTGGCCAATGCCTTATCTCCTTTTAGCTTTACAAGAGCCGATTTGAATCCTGTCTGTTACAATAATGACATGACTGAGGATACTGCCCCCTAGTGTACACAGCAGGAGCCGTACAGTGTCAGCATATTGTGGAGGCTCAGCAGCCAAAAGAGAAAACTGCAAGATTTCAAGATTTTTTTAAATTTTTATTATTAATATTATTATTATAGATACACACACCAAATGAGAACACTTTAAATATAGACCAAGGGAAAGAAGGTTGGGTGCAGTGGACACTCGGACCTGCGGATACTCTTTGGGTATGAGCTTTAGATTTACATGTGACCTTCACTTTACTATATTTCTGCATTTGGCATTTATACTGGCATATATCAGATTTACTTATGTGTGTATACCCTTTATTTGGCAGCTAGTAAGCTGTCTCCAAGTGTTACTTATGCTACCCTGCCTTGTTTCTGTACTTTATATATACCTTGTATGTGGTATAATCTATAAATTATAGATTACCGTGTGATTCTTACTATTTTATGCTATCAGTCATTACACCATGCACTTGTTACATTCACTTACAGTACAGACCAAAAGTTTGGACACACCTTCTCATTTAAAGATTTTTCTGTATTTTCATGACTATGAAAATTGTACATTCACACTGAAGGCATCAAAACTATGAATTTACATGTGGAATTATATACTTAACAAAAAAGTGTGAAACAACTGAAATTATGTCTTATATTCTAGGTTCTTCAAAGTAGCCATCTTTTGCTTTGATGACTGCTTTGCACACTCTTGGCATTCTCTTGATGAGCTTTAAGAGGTAGTCACCAGGAATGGTTTTCACTTCACAGGTGTGCCCTGTCAGGTTTAATAAGTGGGATTTCTTGCCTTATAAATGGGGTTGGGACCATCAGTTGTGTTGTGCAGACGTCTGGTGGATACACAGCTGATAGTCCTACTGAATAGACTGTTAGAATTTGTATTATGGCAAGAAAAAAGCAGCTAAGTAAAGAAAAACGAGTGACCATCATTATTTTAAGAAATGAAGGTCAGTCAGTCCGAAAAATTGGGAAAACTTTGAAAGTGTCCCCAAGTGCAGTTTCAAAAACCATCAAGCACTACAAAGAAACTGTCTCACATGAGGACCGTCCCAGGAAAGGAAGACCAAGAGTCACCTCTGCTTCTGAGGATAAGTTTATCCGAGTCATCAGCCTCAGAAATCACAGGGTAACAGCAGCTCAGATTAGAGGCCAGGTCAATACCACACAGAGTTCTAGCAGCAGACACATCTCTACAACAACTGTTAAGAGGAGACTTTGTGCAGCAGGCCTTCATGGTAAAAGAGCTGCTAGGAAACCACTGCTAAGGACAGGAAACAAGCAGAAGAGACTTGATTGGGCTAAAGGACACAAGGAATGGACATTAGACCAGTGGAAATCTGTGCTTTGGTCTGATGAGTACAAATTTGAGATCTTTGGTTCCAACCACCGTATCTTTGTGCGATGCAGAAAAGGTGAACAGATGATCTCTACATGCCTGGTTCCACCGTGAAGCATGGAGGAGGAGGTGTGATGGTGTGGGGGGCTTTGCTGGTGACACTGTTGGGGATTTATTCACAATTGAGGGCATACTGAACCAGCATGGCTACCACAGCATCTTGCAGCGGCATGCTATTCCATCCGGTTTGCGATTAGTTGGACCATCATTTATTTTTCAACAGGACATTGACCCCAAACACACCTCCAGGCTGTGTAAGGGCTATTTGACCAAGAAGGAGAGTGATGGGGTGCTACGCCAGATGACCTGGCCTCCACAGTCACCAGACCTGAACCCAATCGAGATGGTTTGGGGTGAGCTGGACTGCGGAGTGAAGGCAAAAGGGCCAACAAGTGCTAAGCATGCCTGGGAACTCCTTCAAGATTGCTGGAAGACCATTCCCGGTGACTACCTCTTGGAGCTCATCAAGAGAATGCCAAGAGTGTGAAAAGCAGTCATCAAAGCAAAAGGTTGCTACTTTGAAGAACCTAGAATGTAAGATATATTTTCAGTGGTTTCACACTTTTTTGTTAAGTATATAATTCCACATGTGTTAATTCATAGTTTTGATGCCTTCAGTGTGAATTTACAATTTTCACAGTCATGAAAATACAGAAAAATCTTTAAATGAGAAGGTGTGTCCAAACTTTTGGTCGTCTGTATTTTATATATATATATATATATATATATATATATATATATATATATATATATATATATATATATATATATATATATATATATATATATATATATCAGTCAATCACATATATATATATATGTAAATTTATATTTAATACAGAGCTAGATAGCAGAAAAGCCGGTAATTCAATTGCCGGCTTTTGCTATCTCTTTACCAAACCTGACAGGATATGACACATGGATTACATACAGTAAACCATTTCATATACATTGTATTTTTACATATTCCTCACTACTAATGTTAGAAGTGTCTGTGTGCAAAATTTGGGTGCTCTAGGTGTGAAAATAAAGGGTTAAATCATGAAAAAAATTGGCGTGGGCTCCCGCGCAATTACGTACCATTAATTCCCCATTGTTTTACAGCCAGGAGCAGTTCCATTAGCAGTGTTCCTGGTTGTAAATGTATTTAACCCCTTGAGATGGATTTACATCATGGGACATTACTGTACGGCAGACAGGTATGGGATATTGTTGCGTTTTTAATTTCCTTTTTTTTACAGGAGAACGAGAGTCAACAGTTGAATTGAGCCTACAATAAAGATAATAAAACCCCATGTGCTTATTCATTTCATTAAAATACTTTATTCATAATGTGTGTGTGTATTTTTAACCCTTTATTAATATTGGATTAATAATGGATCGGTGATCGCAGATTCAAATCCCCTAGGGAGACTAAGAAATACGGTAAAAAGGCAAAAAATGTTTTAAAAAATATTAAAAAATATGAATGTTCAAATCACCCGCCTTATGCCCCATTAAAAATAAAACAATTAGTAAATACACATATTTGGTATCGCTTTGTTTATAAAAGTCTGATCTATCAAAATATAAAATAAATGAATACAATTGGTAAACGCGTAATGAGAAAAAAAATCGAAAGGCCAAATTTCCTCTTTTTTTTTTGTCTCTCGCAACATTGCAATGAAAAGCAATAAGAGGCGATAGAAACATCGTACCTCAAAATGGTAACAATAAAAAGATCAGCTTAGGGTGCAAAAAACTAAAACCCATATCCCGAAAAATGTAAATCGTTGTGGACTCAAACTATTTTTTTTTCTTTTACAAATTTCCAAATTTGTTTTCGCCACTTAAGTAAAAAAAAAAACTGGACATGTTTGGTATCTGCGTAATGGTCCTGACCTGGAGAATCATACTCCCTTATAGTGAATGTAGTAAATTAAACCCCCCAAAAGACAATTGTGGAATTGCACTTATTTTTGTGACACACTTGCAATTTTTCCAGTACATTATATAAATAAAATGAATGATGTCATTCAAAAGAACAATTTGTTCCGCAAAAGGAAGAAAAACCCTCCTACAGCTATGTGGGCAGAAAAAAAAAAAAGTTATGGCTCTTGGAAGAAGGGGGATGAAAAAACTAAAATGAAAAATTGTCTGCGGCGTGATGGGGTTAAAAGCAAATTCTGCACTTGAAGATATCCACATTATCTTTCTCTCTCCTGTGGTTGTATTTAGCTTCTGACAATATCACAGGATTAGTTGTTGGTCAATACGCTTTTTTGAGTTAACGGAGGAAGATAAATGTTTAGCTTCCGTCATACCTTTGTTTGTAATTGGCATTAGGAAATCAATACGGCGGCCAACGAAGCCAAACTCCTATAGACCGAGGGGGATCTGCGGCGTAATCGGAGCATGACACCCCAGCATCACTAGAGGCTTTACCCATCAGCTTTTATATCATCCCTGTAAAAAGTTATTGATCAGCAAATACTTTGCAATAACGCGAATTGCCAATTCCTATTGAAAAGGCGAAATTTCAAAATGACTAAACCGGAACGGCTGCACCCAGGAGGATTGTCTGGTTTTACTTAGAAAATGACTATCGACTTCTATGAAAGAGTATAGCGAGCATGCTCAGCGACATCTTCTCAATTACAGGTATAGCGTTTATTGGTTTTATGTGGGGTTCTTAGGTCTGAAAAGAGAAGCAGTGTTCGGTTGGGAAATTAAATATACAAATTGTCTCTTCTGAGAGGAAGACGACAGGAACTTTAATGTGACCTATTCGAAGAAGCAAACCTAAAAGTTAATATTGACCCTTTAACAAGACTTGCCACTTGAGTTAGGGTAAAGGCCAAACCAGACACTCTATTTGCAGACACTTGTTTCGGGGTGTTTGCCCCTCATCATTGAAAATCAAGATGTCTTATTTGACTGGGTGAAAAACCTATCTTGGGGATCTAAGGGGTAACATTTCTCCTTGTGTAAAGTAATATGTTTGAGGGATCTTATAGACCATGCGATGATCCTTCTGGAAATTAAATTATGCAAAATTGTTTCTATTTGCAGACATATGTTTCACAGTGCTTGCTCCTCATCAGTGCAAAGCAAGAGGTATGATTTAGCTGGATGAGAGGCCTTTCATTTGGATCTAAATGGTAACATTTCTCCTTGCTCAGAATGACATGCCTGAAGTATCTTATAGGCCATGTGATGATCCTTCGGGAAATTAAACTATGCAAATTGTCTCATTGGCAGACACATGTTTCAGGGTGTTGGTTTCTCATCAGTGCAAAGTTAGAGGTATGATTTGGCTGCATGTGGATCTAAATGGTTACATTTCTCCTTGTGTAGAGTGAAATCCTTAGGAATCGTATAGATTATGCATTGATCCCCTGGGAAATTTAATGCAAATTGTCTCTATTTGCAGACACGTGTTTCAGGGTGTTTGCTCCTCATCAGTGCAAAGTTAGAGGTATGATTTGGCTGCATGTGGATCTAAATGGTAACATTTCCCCTTGTGTAGAGTGAAATCCTTAGGAATTGTATAGGTTATGCAATGATCCCCTGGGAAATTGAATGCAAATTGTCTCTATTTGCAGACATGTGTTTCAGGGTGTTTGCTCCCCATCAGTGCAAAGCAAGAAATCTGATTTTGCTAGATGACAGACATCGGACAGGTATGCCTGCAAAAAGAGTGTTTGGTTTGACTTTTATCTCAAGTCATGTGACAAGGCTCATTAAAGGGTTGATTGACTTTAAAAGGTGGCGCTGGAGTTCAAGTTCTCTTCCTCTCTGAAGAGGCAATTTGGATAGGTTGTCAAGGGTAAATGAATAGGTTCCCAAATTATTACAAATGTTTGTTTTATATTATTCTTGTTTCGTAAAGTATTATTATAATTTATATTCTTTTTTTTTCAATGTTTGTTACTTTCAATAAAATAACTAGAACGAGCAAGATAAAAGTAGCAAAATTACCAGCCATTTTGCAATAATTACTACTTAAGGAACGGATTCCAACCAGATAACGATGAGGGGGCTCTGAGGTGCCTTAAGCTTGGCCAATTTCACCCCAGGCACAATATTGCTGCCAACCTTTACCGTCCATTAAAGGCACAGCATGTATATACGGAGCATACTCCTCTTTATTATGGGATGTCAGGGAAGAACCAGGTGATCCCATAGTTACAGCACGTTTCATTTTCTTACTGTTCACATATTAATAGACTTTTTTATTTTATGCCCTCCTTAAATTCGCCCGGAGGGGTGATACACACTAAGTAACATCAATTAAAATATATTTGCTCTGGTAAACAGAAAGATCGACCAGAGGGCAGAACACTGCGGCAAAACATTTGTTTTAATCCACTAGCACCTAAAATATTCATGACGGCCGCTGATTTTGCAACGTTTACACTGTTTTCCGGAGATGACATTGGCTCTGAATAGAAAGAACCGAAATCTTTTTTTTTTTTGTAATATTCTGAATTGAGAACCGATATATAAAACAATGCAGCTCGTTTTCTTTATAAATATACTATCTATTCTGTTCTTTACTTTTTTATGTTACAGTCATCGGTGATGGTTTTTTCCCCACAATTTATAATGCTAAATAACGAGCTCTAATAATATATTTGAAAAAAAAAAAATTAACCCATTCCGCCGTGAACATTTTTCATTTTTGCGCTTTTTTTATTCCTTTTTTCAACTATTTGTGGGTTTTTTTCTGTCAATATACTTTTTTTTTTCTCGGGATGAGTTGCAGCTTGGAATGACACCATTTTTTTTTAACCAGCGGAACAAGGAAAGCATTGACAAATGCAGAGAAATAGCAAGAAATAAAGTAATGAAAAAAACATATTTCGGCCATTGTTTTGTTGAGTTTCGTGATTATGGAGGTTATAGTGCGGGAAAAATGATCTGGTACCATAATTCTGTAGGTCAGTATGAATATGGGGATACCAAGCTGAAGTTTGTCAAAAATAAAATTGTTTTTGCTTTCGATAGACTTGTGTTAGGGCTTTTTTTTGTTGCGATCTGTTGTTTTTATGAGTAACATTTTACATACTTTTTTATTTTATTTTATTGCATTTTTTTGAGGGGGGAGGGTGAGGTGGGGTGATCGAAACACTTGTATGTAACAGTAGGGATCTGAATCTAACTGGAGCTAAGCTTCGATTGCTGTTGTTAATGCCTTTAACGTCTATCTCTGGGCTGGACCTCATACCATTCCCACCCAACGTGATCACGGGATGCCAGTGGATTCCATCTCTGAAGGCATCCATGGCGGCCATATTGATACTCTCGTGAAGACCAGACACAGACGGGGCCTCCTAGGAAATCACATTATTACCTATGTACTGCAATACCTCTTCCTTACAGTATATAACACAAGACTTTCAGACAATTGCAAGTTTGAATTAACTAAAATGTAAAAAATAAAAAGTTTATAAAAACATAAAAAAAATCAAAATTCCATTGACTTCCCTTATACCCCATTAAAAGGTAAAAAATATATATGAACCATATATTAAAAAATATCATATCTAGTATCGCCACTTCTGTAATAGACCGATCTATCAAAATACAAAATTAGTTAACACCGGCGGTAAAGCAAAAAAAATAAAATATGAAAAGCCAGAATTGCTGTTCTTCAGTTGCTGTATTTCTCAAAAAAAGCAATTAAAAGTGATGAAAAAGTTGTACGGAATGACACCAATAAACATGTCGGTTTATCACTCACAAAATAAATCCTCACAAAGCTCCATAGATGAAAAATTGAAAAGCTTACAAGTCTCAGAAAAAGGAGACACCACTAGAGATGAGTGAGACCGAACAGTAAAGAGTTAATTATACAGCACCAAAGTTCAGGTCTCCATTGACTTGTATGGGGTTCAGGTTCTGGTTCAAGTTTGGATACAGTTCTGGTACTTTACTACTAAATTCCGGTCAAACCAAATGAACCCGAACATCCACGAGTCCGCTCATCCCTAGACACAACCCATTATTGTTTACAACTTTCAGAATTTTTCTTCACCACTAAAATAAAAAAAAAACACTACAAAAATTTGGGATTGCTGTAATCATACTGCTCTGGAGAATCATGGTGGAAGACTATTTTTACTTCACAATGAATGGTATAAAAAGAAAAGCCAAAAAAACAATTTTGGAGTTGTGTTTTCTTTTCTCTATTTTAACGCACCTGTACATTTTTGCCCATTTTTCAGTCCATTTTATGGTAAAATGAAGGGTGTCGATCTAAACTACAGCTCGTCCCACACAAAAAGGTAATGGTTCTGGGAGGAAGAGGTGTGGCGTGATCTTTGGATTCACTTACATTCTAAAGTTGTAAATATCCCAACAACATAAGACTCGGCGGCCTCCTCCTGACACTGTAATATCAGCATAGTTTGGTTAACAGTTCCAGATGACTTAATTAAAATTAACATTATCTCCTGCATATATTACTTGAGAAATCATTATCTCCCAAGAATCATTAAATAACCATGAAACAATTTTAATTGAAATAATATATTCCCTAATTATTCTCCACAGGACTAAAAGACAAAAAAATTTGCCCCGGAAGGACGACTTTGATAATGCACTGAAGACATTTACCAGTCAGTAATTAACTGAGGCGCTAGTAGCTTGCCCCAGGGTGAGAAACTGTGCAGGGTGACCTAAAAATCCTAATACCCTAAACTTTGGAGTTTTTATTATGAACTGAGCTCATATATTATTTATTTTATACCAAAAAGGTGAAGTATGGCCTTAAATTAAATCTCTGCTGTTGAATAATGGACTAAACATTATCAAAGATTACATACTTGTAAAGCATAAAATCCTTACAGTATATGCATATATTGCATAGAACATGTAATCAGATACATAGGGGGGCAGAAGTATAGTAGTTATATTCTTATACATAGGTACATAGGAGCAGTATTATAGTAGTTATATTCTTGTACATAGGAGCAGTATTATAGTAGTTATATTCTTGTACATAGGGGCAGTATTATAGTAGTTATATTCTTGTACATAGGGAGCACTATTATAGTAGTTATATTCTTGTACATAGGAGCAGTATTATAGTAGTTATATTCTTGTACATAGGGAGCACTATTATAGTAGTTATATTCTTGTACACAGGAGCAGTATTATAGTAGTTATAGTCTTGTACATAGGAGCAGTATTATAGTAGTTACATTCTTGTACATAGGAGCAGTATTATAGTAGTTATATTCTTGTACATAGGAGCAGTATTATAGTAGTTATATTCTTGTACATAGGGGCAGTATTATAGTAGTTATATTCTTGTACATAGGGAGCACTATTATAGTAGTTATATTCTTGTACATAGGAGCAGTATTATAGTAGTTATATTCTTGTACATAGGAGCAGTATTATAGTAGTTATATTCTTGTACATAGGAGCAGTATTAAAAAAGTTATATTCTTGTACATAGGGGGCAGTATTATATTAGTTATATTCTTTTATATAGGAGCAGTATTATAGCAGTTATATTCTTGTACATAGTGAGCAGTATTATAGTAGTTATATTCTTGTACACAGGAGCAGTATTATAGTAGTTATAGTCTTGTACATAGGAGCAGTGTTATAGTAGTTATATTCTTATACATAGGGGCAGTATTATAGTAGTTATATTCTTGTACATAGGGGCAGTATTATAGTAGTTATATTCTTGTACATAGGAGCAGTATTATAGTAGTTATAGTCTTGTACATAGGAGCAGTGTTATAGTAGTTATATTCTTATACATAGGGGCAGTATTATAGTAGTTATATTCTTGTACATAGGGGCAGTATTATAGTAGTTATATTCTTGTACATAGGAGCAGTATTATAGTAGTTATAGTCTTGTACATAGGAGCAGTATTATAGTAGTTATATTCTTGTACATAGGAGCAGTATTATAGTAGTTATATTCTTGTACATAGGGAGCAGTATTATGGTAGTTATATTCTTGTACATAGGAGCAGTATTATAGTAGTTATATTCTTGTACATAGGAGCAGTATTATAGTAGTTATATTCTTGTACATAGGAGGCAGTATTATAGTAGTTATATTCTTGTACATAGGAACATATTATAGTTATATTCTTGTACATAGGAGCAGTATTATAGTAGTTATATTCTTGTACATAGGGGCAGTATTATAGTAGTTATATTCTTGTACATAGGGGCAGTATTATAGTAGTTATATTCTTGTACATAGGAGGCAGTATTATAGTAGTTAAATTCTTGTACATAGGGGCAGTATTATAGTAGTTATATTTTTGTACATAGGAGCAGTATTATAGTAGTTATATTCTTGTACATAGGGAGCAGTATTATAGTAGTTATATTCTTGTACATAGGGGCAGTATTATAGTAGTTATATTTTTGTACATAGGAGCAGTATTATAGTAGTTATATTCTTGTACATAGGGGCAGTATTATAGTAGTTATATTCTTGTACATAGGAGGCAGTATTATAGTAGTTAAATTCTTGTACATAGGGGCAGTATTATAGTAGTTATATTTTTGTACATAGGAGCAGTATTATAGTAGTTATATTCTTGTACATAGGAGCAGTATTATAGTAGTTATATTCTTGTACATAGGGGCACTATTATAGTAGTTATATTCTTGTACATAGGGGCAGTATTATAGTAGTTATATACTTGTATATAGGAGTCAGTACTATAGTAGTTCTATTCTTGTACATAGGGGCAGTATTATAGTAGTTATATTCTTGTACATAGGGGCACTATTATAGTAGTTATATTCTTGTACATAGGGGCAGTATTATAGTAGTTATATTCTTGTACATAGGGGCAGTATTATAGTAGTTATATTCTTGTACATAGGGGCAGTATTATAGTAGTTATATTCTTGTACATAGGGGCACTATTATAGTAGTTATATTCTTGTACATAGGGGCAGTATTATAGTAGTTATATTCTTGTGCATAGGAGCAGTATTATAGTAGTTATATTCTTGTACATAGGGGCAGTATTATAGTAGTTATATTCTTGTACATAGGAGCAGTATTATAGTAGTTATATACTTGCATATAGGAGCAGTATTATAGTAGCTATATTCTTGCACATAGGAGCAGTATTATAGTAGTTATATTCTTGTACATAGGAGCAGTATTATAGTAGTTATATTCTTGTACATAGGGGCACTATTATAGTAGTTATATTCTTGTACATAGGGGCAGTATTATAGTAGTTATATACTTGTATATAGGAGTCAGTACTATAGTAGTTCTATTCTTGTACATAGGGGCAGTATTATAGTAGTTATATTCTTGTACATAGGGGCACTATTATAGTAGTTATATTCTTGTACATAGGGGCAGTATTATAGTAGTTATATTCTTGTACATAGGGGCAGTATTATAGTAGTTATATTCTTGTACATAGGGGCAGTATTATAGTAGTTATATTCTTGTACATAGGGGCACTATTATAGTAGTTATATTCTTGTACATAGGGGCAGTATTATAGTAGTTATATTCTTGTGCATAGGAGCAGTATTATAGTAGTTATATTCTTGTACATAGGGGCAGTATTATAGTAGTTATATTCTTGTACATAGGAGCAGTATTATAGTAGTTATATACTTGCATATAGGAGCAGTATTATAGTAGCTATATTCTTGCACATAGGAGCAGTATTATAGTAGTTATATTCTTGTACATAGGGGCAGTATGATAGTAGTTATATTCTTGTACATAGGGGGCAGTGTTATAGTAGTTATATTCTTGTACATAGGAGCAGTATTATAGTAGTTATATTCTTGTACATAGGAGCAGTATTATAGTAGTTATATTCTTGTACATAGGAGCAGTATTATAGTAGTTATATTCTTGTACATAGGGGCAGTATTATAGTAGTTATATTCTTGTACATAGGAGCAGTATTATAGTAGTTATATACTTGCATATAGGAGCAGTGTTATAGTAGTTATATTCTTGTACATAGGGGCAGTATTATAGTAGTTATATTCTTGTATATAGGGGCAGTATTATAGTAGTTATATTCTTGTACATAGGAGCAGTATTATAGTAGTTATATTCTTGTACATAGGGGCAGTATGATAGTAGTTATATTCTTGTACATAAGGGCAGTATTATAGTAGTTATATTCTTGTACATAGGAGCAGTATTATAACAGTTATATTCTTGTACATAGGAGCAGTGTTATAGTAGTTATATTCTTGTACATAGGGGCAGTATTATAGTAGTTATATTCTTGTACATAGGAGCAGTATTATAGTAGTTATATTCTTGTACATAGGGGCAGTATTATAGTAGTTATATTCTTGTACATAGGGGCAGTATGATAGTAGTTATATGCTTGTAAATAGGAGGCAGTATTATAGTAGTTATATTCTTGTACATAGGGGCAGTATTACAGTAGTTATATGCTTGTACATAGGAGGCAGTATTATAGTAGTTATATTCTTGTACATAGGTGCAGTATTATAGTAGTTATATGCTTGCACATAGGAGCAGTATTATAGTGGTTGTATCATTCCGTATTGAGAGCAGTAGTGCATTCTGATATCTGCCCTATATAAAAGATGTTAATGGAAGTTAAAATAAAAGGACACATTGTAATTAAATAGAGGAATATACAATTAATTAAATTCTTATTTGTCATAAGATGAATGTGAGAGTGTAGAAATATTTCTTGCTATTTTACATTGGTTGTGATTATATACACAAAAGTTACTTTTCTGACACATCACAGTCAAGGGCCGCTCAATATTCCCGAATTCTCGATAGAGCTGGCGTTTCCCTGGAGATCACTCAACACCGAACAAATTATCCAATGCTCTGACACTTAATCAAAAAGAATGTCGATACGTGTGCAGCCGGTTGTTAGCACTTAGACACAAAATGCAACCTTTTTTTACAGTTAAATACCTGCTACTACTTGACACCATCCCCTTAGATCCCCGAGACTGAATAACAATAATTAAGTTTAAATTATACTGAGTTATTAGAGCAATGGAAATCTCAGCCTGTAAGCAAATTGAATAAAATGGAGCGCTGCAGTCAAGGGTTAATCCTAACAAGTCGCCACGTTGGGTCTGCCCTTACCTTTGACTCACAATCATCACCAATTGTATGACACTCCTGACAATGCATTACACAGAGCGAAACAAGGCTACAATATGGTTAATGTCTGTTTTCATAGTTATCACTAGTTCTAGGGTATAGTATAGGGTAATGATCTTTTTAAAAACTTTCTGACATGGCACAGACGATAGAGATTTCAGTGCTAAAACCCCATGAATTGCAAAAAAATAAGAGGCTGCTGTTTTTTAGCTTAGTGCTTCTGCACTTTAATTTTAGCAGGTGGTCCTTTCCCTTCCTTTTTTACCGCATTGCAAGTTATATATGAAAAAAGTATTTTATAATTGATCAAAGTTACAATTTTTATGCTTTTGCTTCTGCAGCTTGCATTTAGTTCAATACATTGCAAGCTGCTCAATGCTGCCCAGTATTCAGCTACAATAGCCAGTCTTCTGCTTCTTGCTCAGTCTCCAGTCCCTTCTGTTATGGACCTGGTGGTTAGGAGCACCTGGAATGACCTGATGAGTAAACTCAAAAACGGAACTAGCTCTGGGGAAGTGGGAACTCTGCTGACCGCAAACTCTACTCCTACCGCACACACTAGAAATAGCCGTGGAGCGTACCTAACTGTCATGAATCCCAATGGCTAGGGATAGCAAGGGACAAGCAAAGTAATACAAAATATCGGACGAGCTCTAGGGTGATGGAACCTGGGCTGACCGCTGCCCTACGCCTGACAAACGCAACTAGAGATAGCCAGGGAGCGTGCCTACGTTGGTTCTAGACGCCACGCACCAGCCTAAGAGCTAACTAGTACTGCAGAGAAAATAAAGACCTCACTTGCCTCCAGAGGAATGAACCCCAAAAGGTATAGTTGCCCCCCACATGTATTGACGGTGAAATGAGAGGAAGGCACACACATAGAGATGATATATATAGGTTCAGCAAATTGAGGCCCGCTGTAAACTAGAAAGCAGAACGATACAAAAGGGGTCTGAGCGGTCAGCAAAAAACCCTAATCAAAAAACCATCCTGAGATTACAAGAACCCATGTGCCAACTCATGGCACATGGGGAGAACCTCAGTCCACTAGAGCTACCAGCTAGCATAGAGACATAATAAGCAAGCTGGACAAAAAAACCAACAACTGAAAATCAGCACTTAGCTTATCCTGAAAGATCTGGGAGCAGGTAGGCAGGAACCAAACAGAGCACATCTGAATACATTGATAGCCGGCAAGGGAATGACAGAAAGGCCAGGTAAAATAGGAAACACCCAGCCTCTGATGGACAGGTGGAAACCAAAGGCCGCAACCCACCAAAGTCACCCAGTACCAGCAATAACCACCAGAGGGAGCCCACAAACAGAATCCACAACAGTACCCCCCCCTTGAGGAGGGGTCACCGAACCCTCACGAGAACCCCCAGGGCGATCAGGGTGAGCTCTATGGAAGGCGCGGACCAAATCAGTCGCATGAACATCGGAGGCGACCACCCAGGAATTATCCTCCTGACCATAACCCTTCCACTTAACCAAATACTGGAGTTTGCATCTGGAAACACGAGAATCCAAGATCTTCTCAACAACATACTCCAATTCTCCCTCCACCAGCACCGGAGCAGGAGGCTCAACCGAAGGAACAACGGGCACCTCATACCTCCGCAACAACGACCGATGGAACACATTATGAATAGCAAACGATGCTGGGAGATCCAAACGAAAAGATACAGGGTTAAGAATCTCCGAGATCCTATAAGGACCGATGAACCGAGGCTTGAACTTAGGAGAAGAGACCTTCATAGGGACAAAACGAGAAGACAACCACACCAAATCCCCAACAAGAAGTCGGGGACCCACGCGGCGACGGCGATTAGCAAACTGCTGAGTCTTCTCCTGAGATAACTTCAAATTGTCCACCACCTGGTTCCAAATCTGATGCAGCCTGTCCACCACCACGTCCACTCCAGGACAATCCGAAGACTCCACCTGACCAGAGGAAAAACGAGGATGAAACCCCGAATTACAAAAAAAAGGAGAGACCAACGTGGCAGAACTAGCCCGATTATTAAGAGCAAATTCGGCCAGTGGCAAAAAAGCAACCCAGTCATCTTGATCAGCAGAAACAAAACACCTCAAATAAGTTTCCAAGGTCTGATTAGTTCGCTCCGTCTGGCCATTCGTCTGAGGATGGAATGCAGACGAGAAAGACAAATCAATGCCCATCTTGGCACAAAACGTCCGCCAAAATCTAGACACAAACTGGGATCCCCTGTCAGAAACGATATTCTCCGGAGTCCCATGCAAACGAACCACGTTCTGAAAAAATAAAGGGACCAACTCAGAGGAGGAAGGCAACTTAGGCAAGGGCACCAAATGAACCCTCTTAGAAAAGCGGTCACACACAACCCAGATAACGGACATTTTCTGTGAAACCGGGAGATCAGAAATAAAATCCATGGAAATGTGCGTCCAAGGCCTCTTCGGGATGGGCAAGGATAACAACAACCCACTGGCCCGAGAACAGCAAGGCTTAGCTCGAGCACACACTTCACAAGACTGCACAAAGGTACGCACATCCCTAGACAAGGAAGGCCACCAAAAAGACCTGGCCACCAAGTCTCTAGTACCAAATATTCCAGGATGACCAGCCAACACAGAAGAATGGACCTCGGAGATGACTCTACTGGTCCAATCATCCGGAACAAACAGTCTTTCTGGTGGACAACGATCCGGTTTATCCACCTGAAACTCCTGCAATGCACGTCGCAAGTCTGGGGATATGGCGGACAATATTACCCCATCCCTAAGGATACCAGTAGGCCCAGAGTCTCCAGGAGAGTCAGGCACAAAACTCCTGGAAAGAGCATCTGCCTTCACATTCTTTGAACCTGGCAGGTATGAAACCACGAAATTGAAACGAGAAAAAAACAACGACCAACGAGCCTGTCTAGGATTCAAACGCCTGGCAGACTCAAGGTAAATGAGATTCTTGTGATCAGTCAAGACCACCACACGATGTTTAGCACCCTCAAGCCAATGACGCCACTCCTCAAATGCCCACTTCATGGCCAAAAGCTCCCGATTACCCACATCATAATTGCGCTCGGCGGGCGAGAATTTTCTAGAGAAGAATGCACATGGCTTCATCACCGAGCCATTAGAACTTCTCTGTGACAAAACCGCCCCCGCTCCAATCTCGGAAGCATCAACCTCAACCTGAAAAGGAAGTGAAACATCTGGTTGACACAACACAGGAGCAGAAGAAAACCGGCGCTTAAGTTCCTGAAAGGCCTCCACGGCCGCAGGAGACCAATCAGCAACATCAGCACCCTTTTTAGTCAAATCAGTCAAAGGTTTAACAATACTGGAAAAATTAGCAATGAACCGACGATAAAAATTAGCAAACCCCAAGAACTTCTGAAGGCTCTTAACAGATGTAGGTTGTGTCCAGTCACAAATCGCCTGAACCTTGACGGGATCCATCTCAATAGTAGAAGGAGAAAAAATGTACCCCAAAAAATAAATCTTCTGGACTCCGAAGAGACACTTTGAGCCCTTCACAAACAGAGAATTGGCCCGCAGAACCTGAAACACCTTCCTGACCTGTAGAACATGAGACTCCCAGTCATCAGAAAACACCAAAATATCATCCAAATACACAATCATAAACTTATCCAGATATTCACGGAAAATATTGTGCATAAAGGACTGAAAGACTGACGGAGCATTGGAGAGTCCAAAAGGCATTACCAAATACTCAAAATGGCCCTCAGGCGTATTAAATGCGGTTTTCCACTCATCACCCTGTTTTATCCGCACCAGATTATACGCACCGCGAAGATCTATCTTAGTGAACCACCTAGCCCCCTTAATGCGAGCAAACAAGTCAGTCAATAATGGCAATGGATACTGATACTTGACTGTAATCTTATTCAGAAGGCGATAATCTATACAAGGCCTCAGGGAACCATCTTTTTTTGCCACGAAAAAAAAACCTGCTCCCAGAGGGGACGAAGATGGACGAATATGTCCCTTTTCCAAGGACTCCTTAATATAATTCCGCATAGCAGTATGCTCTGGCAGTGACAGATTAAATAAACGACCCTTAGGGAACTTACTGCCAGGAATCAATTCTATAGCACAGTCACAATCTCTATGCGGAGGGAGCAAATTGAGCTTAGGCTCCTCAAAAACATCCCTATAGTCAGACAAAAACGCAGGGATCTCAGAAGGAGTAGATGAAGCGATTGAAATCGGAGGTGCATAATCATGAACCCCCTGACATCCCCAGCTTAACACAGACGTTGTTTTCCAGTCCAGGACAGGATTATGAGTTTGTAACCATGGCAGACCAAGCACTAGTACATCATGTAAATTATACAGTACAAGGAAGCGAATCACCTCCTGATGAACAGGAGTCATGCGCATGGTCACTTGTGTCCAATACTGCGGTTTATTCATAGCCAATGGTGTAGAGTCAATTCCCTTCAGAGGAATAGGAACTTCCAGAGGTTCCAGACTAAAACCGCAGCGTTTAGGAAATTACCA
Organism: Ranitomeya variabilis; assembly: GCF_051348905.1. Classification (NCBI taxonomy): domain Eukaryota; kingdom Metazoa; phylum Chordata; class Amphibia; order Anura; family Dendrobatidae; genus Ranitomeya; species Ranitomeya variabilis. The sequence goes on along the minus strand of NC_135234.1, from coordinate 749,761,608 downwards.
ATCCATAAGACTCAGGGCAGCGCCCGAATCCACATAGGCATCGACGGAAATGGAAGACAGTGAAAAAATCAGAGTCACAGACAAAATGAACTTAGGCTGCAGAGTACCAATGGCAAAAGATTTATCAACCCTTTTTGTGCGTTTAGAGCATGCTGATATAACATGAGCTGAATCACCACAATAAAAACACAATCCATTTTTCCGCCTATAATTTTGCCGTTCACTTCTGGACTGAATTCTATCACATTGCATAGTCTCAGGTGCCTGTTCAAAAGACACCGCCAACTGGTGCACGGGTTTGCGCTCCCGTAAACGCCGATCAATCTGAATGGCCATAGCCATCGACTCATTCAGACCTGTAGGCGTAGGGAACCCCACCATAATATCCTTAATGGCCTCGGAAAGACCATTTCTGAAGTTTGCAGCCAGGGCGCACTCATTCCACTGAGTAAGCACCGACCATTTCCGAAATTTTTGACAATATATTTCCGCTTCATCATACCCCTGAGAGAGGGCTAATAAAGCCTTTTCAGCCTGAATCTCCAGGTTGGGTTCCTCATAGAGCAATCCCAATGCCAGAAAAAACGCATCCACATTGAGCAATGCAGGATCCCCTGGTGCCAATGCAAATGCCCAATTCTGAGGGTCGCCTCGCAGGAAAGATATTACAATCTTGACCTGTTGAGCAGGGTCTCCAGAGGAGCGAGATTTTAAAGAAAGAAACAATTTACAATTGTTCCTGAAATTCAGGAAGGTAGATCTATCTCCAGAAAAGAACTCTGGAATAGGAATTCTAGGTTCAGACATGGGAGTGTGAACAACAAAATCCTGTATGTTTTGAACTTTTGCCGCGAGATTACTCAGGCTGGAAGCCAAACTCTGGACATCCATGTTAAACAGCTAATATCAGAGCCATTCAAGGGTTAAGAGGAGGTAAGAAGCAGCTAGACAGCAATACTCTGAAGGGAAAAAAAAAAAAAAATTCCCTTAAACACTTCTTTTTCTCCTGCTTCAGCCCAAACAATTAACACTTTGTGGGCCGGCTATACTGTCATGAATCCCAATGGCTAGGGATAGCAAGGGACAAGCAAAGTAATACAAAATATCGGACGAGCTCTAGGGTGATGGAACCTGGGCTGACCGCTGCCCTACGCCTGACAAACGCAACTAGAGATAGCCAGGGAGCGTGCCTACGTTGGTTCTAGACGCCACGCACCAGCCTAAGAGCTAACTAGTACTGCAGAGAAAATAAAGACCTCACTTGCCTCCAGAGGAATGAACCCCAAAAGGTATAGTTGCCCCCCACATGTATTGACGGTGAAATGAGAGGAAGGCACACACATAGAGATGATATATATAGGTTCAGCAAATTGAGGCCCGCTGTAAACTAGAAAGCAGAACGATACAAAAGGGGTCTGAGCGGTCAGCAAAAAACCCTAATCAAAAAACCATCCTGAGATTACAAGAACCCATGTGCCAACTCATGGCACATGGGGAGAACCTCAGTCCACTAGAGCTACCAGCTAGCATAGAGACATAATAAGCAAGCTGGACAAAAAAACCAACAACTGAAAATCAGCACTTAGCTTATCCTGAAAGATCTGGGAGCAGGTAGGCAGGAACCAAACAGAGCACATCTGAATACATTGATAGCCGGCAAGGGAATGACAGAAAGGCCAGGTAAAATAGGAAACACCCAGCCTCTGATGGACAGGTGGAAACCAAAGGCCGCAACCCACCAAAGTCACCCAGTACCAGCAATAACCACCAGAGGGAGCCCACAAACAGAATCCACAACACCTAACTCTCCCTAGACGCCTCTTCACAGCCTAAGAGCTAACTACCCCTAAAGATAGAAATAGAAGCCTAACCTTGCCTCAGAGAAAGTCCCCAAAGGTATAGGCAGCCCCCCACATATATTGACTGTGGGTTAAGAGGAAAGTCACAAAAACAGGAATGAAACAGGTTTTAGCAAATGAGGCCGGACTTACTAAATAGTCAGAGGATAGAAAAGAATACTATGCGGTCAGCATAAAAAAACTACAAAACCACGCAGAGTATGCAAAAAGACCCCCGCACCGACTCACGGTGTGGAGGTGCAACACTGCACCCCAGAGCTTCCAGCTAGCAAGGAAATATCATGATAGCAAGCTGGACTGGAAATTAGCAGTACTAAGAAATATATTCAGGCAGAAGTAACAACAAATGAACTAGCAGGGACTTAGCTTCTGCTGGAGTAGACAGGTCCTCAGAGAAGTCCAAGAGAGATCTGAACCAATTCTGATACATTGACAGCTGGCATCAGGTAACGATCTGAGTGGAGTTAAATAGGGAAGCCAGCATAGCAACATAACGAGAGCAGCTGATAAAGTCAACCTAGTGACCAGCAGTTCCGCTCGAAGCCACCAGAGGGAGCCCAAGAGCAGAACTAACCAAAGTAACATTCATGACCACAGGAGGGAGTCCGAGAACGGAATTCACAACAGTAGCCCCCCTTGAGGAGGGGTCACCGAACCCTCACCAGGCCCCCCAGGCCGATCAGGACGAGCCAAATGAAAGGCACGAACCAAATCGGCAACATGGACATCGGAGGCAACAACCCAGGAATTATCCTCCTGACCATAGCCCTTCCACTTAACCAAGTACTGAAGCTTCCGTCTCGAAATACGAGAATCCAAAATCTTTTCCACCACATACTCCAACTCCCCCTCAACCAACACCGGAGCAGGAGGATCAACGGAGGGAACCATAGGTGCCACGTACCTCCGCAACAAAGACCTATGGAACACATTATGGATGGCAAAAGAAGCTGGAAGGACCAAACGAAATGACACAGGGTTGAGAATTTCAGAAATCTTATAAGGACCAATGAAACGAGGCTTAAACTTAGGAGAAGAAACCTTCATAGGAACATAACGAGAAGACAACCAAACCAAATCCCCAACACGAAGTCGGGGACCAACACAACGATAGCGATTAGCGAAACGTTGAGCCTTCTCCTGGGACAACGTCAGATTGTCCACTACATGAGTCCAAATTTGCTGCAACCTGTCCACCGCAGAATCCACACCAGGACAGTCAGAAGGCTCAACCTGCCCCGAAGAAAAACGAGGATGAAAACCAGAATTGCAAAAAAAAGGCGAAACCAAAGTAGCCGAACTAGCCCGATTATCAAGGGCGAACTCAGCCAATGGCAAGAAGGTCACCCAATCATCCTGATCAGCAGAAACAAAGCATCTCAGATCGGTTTCCAAAGTCTGGATGGTTCGTTCGGTTTGGCCATTTGTTTGAGGATGGAAAGCCGAAGAAAAAGACAAATCAATGCCCATCTTAGCACAAAAGGACCGCCAAAACCTAGAGACAAACTGGGAACCTCTGTCCGACACAATGTTCTCCGGAATGCCATGCAAACGAACCACATGTTGAAAAGATAATGGCACCAAATCAGAGGAAGAAGGTAATTTAGGCAAGGGAACCAAATGGACCATCTTAGAAAAGCAATCACAAACCACCCAGATGACAGACATCCTTTGAGAGATAGGAAGATCTGAAATAAAATCCATTGAAACATGCGTCCAAGGCCTTTTCGGGACTGGCAAGGGCAAAAGCAACCCATTGGCACGAGAACAGCAGGGCTTAGCCCGAGCACAAGTCCCACAAGACTGCACAAAAGAACGCACATCTCGTGACAAGGAAGGCCACCAAAAGGACCTAGCCACCAAATCTCTGCTAGTCCATCTATCAGGGACAAACAGTTTCTCCGCTGGACAACGGTCAGGTCTATCAGCCTGAAACTCCTGCAGCGCCCGCCGCAAATCAGGGGAGATGGCAGACAGAATTACCCCCTCTTTGAGAATACCAGCCGGCTCAGGGACTCCCGGCGAATCAGGCACAAAACTCCTAGAAAGGGCATCCGCCTTCACATTCTTAGAACCTGGAAGGTATCAGACCACAAAATCGAAACGAGAAAAAAACAGCGACCATCGAGCTTGTCTAGGATTTAACCGCTTGGCAGACTTGAGATAAGTCAGATTTTTATGATCCGTCAAGACCACCACGCGGTGCTTGGCTCCCTCAAGCCAATGTCGCCACTCCTCAAATGCCCACTTCATAGCCAGCAGCTCCCGATTGCCAACATCATAATTACGCTCAGCAGGCGAAAACTTTCTAGAAAAGAAGGCACATGGCTACATCACAGAGCCATCAGAACTTCTTTGAGACAAAACAGCCCCTGCTCCAATCTCAGAAGCATCAACCTCGACCTGAAAAGGGAGTGAAACATCTGGCTGACACAACACAGGGGCCGAAGAAAAACGATGTTTCAGCTTCTGAAAAGCCTCAACGGCCGCAGAGGACCAATTCACCATATCAGCACCTTTCTTTGTCAAATCAGTCAAAGGTTTAACCACACTAGAAAAATTAGCGATGAAGCGACAGTAAAAATTAGCAAAGCCCAGGAATTTCTGGAGGCTCTTCACAGATGTAGGTTGAGTCCAATCATAAATTGCCTGAACTTTAACAGGATCCATCTCGATAGTAGAAGGGGAAAAAATGAAGCCCAAAAAGGAAACCTTCTGAACTCCAAAGAGACATTTAGACCCCTTCACAAACAAGGAATTAGCACGAAGGACCTGGAATACCATTCTGACCTGTTTCACATGAGACTCCCAATCATCCGAAAAGACCAAAATATCATCCAAATATACAATCATGAATCTATCCAGATACTTTCGGAAGATGTCATGCATAAAGGACTGAAACACAGATGGAGCATTTGAAAGCCCGAATGGCATTACCAGGTACTCAAAATGGCCCTCGGGCGTATTAAATGCTGTTTTCCATTCATCGCCCTGTTTAATACGCACAAGGTTATACGCCCCTCGAAGATCTATCTTGGTGAACCAACTAGCCCCCTTAATCCGAGCAAACAAATCAGACAGCAGAGGCAAAGGGTACTGAAATTTGACCGTGATTTTATTGAGAAGGCGGTAATCTATACAGGGTCTCAGAGAACCATCCATCTTGGCCACAAAAAAGAACCCTGCTCCCAAAGGTGATGAAGACGGGTGAATATGCCCTTTCTCCAAGGACTCCTTTATATAAGTCCGCATAGCGGCGTGCTCTGGCACGGATAAATTGAAAAGTCGGCCCTTAGGAAACTTACTACCAGGAATCAAATTTATAGCACAATCACAATCCCTATGAGGGGGTAGGACACTGGATTTGGGCTCATCAAATACATCCCGGTAATCCGACAGAAACTCAGGGACTTCAGAAGGAGTGGAAGCAGAAATTGACACCAATGGGACATCGCCATGTACCCCTTGACAACCCCAACTAGACACAGACATTGATTTCCAATCCAAAACTGGATTATGAACCTGTAGCCATGGCAAGCCCAACACGACCACATCATGCAAATTATGCAACACCAAAAAGCGAATATCTTCCTGATGTGCAGGAGCCATGCACATGGTCAACTGAGTCCAGTACTGAGGTTTATTCTTGGCCAACGGCGTGGCATCAATTCCCCTTAATGGAATAGGATACTGCAAAGGCTCCAAGAAAAAACCACAGCGCCTGGCAAACTCCAAGTCCATCAAATTCAGGGCAGCGCCTGAATCCACAAATGCCATAACCGAGTAGGATGACAAGGAGCAAATCAGAGTAACAGACAAAAGAAATTTAGGCTGTACAATACCAATGGTGACAGACCTAGCGAACCGCTTAGTGCGCTTAGGACAATCAGAGATAGCATGAGTAGGGTCACCACAGTAAAAACACAGCCTATTCTGACGTCTGTGTTCTTGCCGTTCAGTTCTGGTCAAAGTTCTATCACATTGCATAAGCTCAGGCCTCTGCTCAGAGGACACCGCCAAACTGTGCACAATTTTGCGCTCGCGCAAACGCTGATCAATTTGGATGGCCAAGGACATTGACTCATTCAGACCAGCAGGCGTGGGGAATCCCACCGTAAGATCCTTAAGGGCTTCAGAAAGACCCTTTCTAAAAATTGCTGCCAGGGCAACTCATTCCATTGAGTAAGCACAGACCATTTTCTAAACTTCTGACAATATACCTCCGCTTCATCCTGACCCTGACACAAAGCTAGCAAAATTTTCTCTGCCTGATCCACTGAATTCGGTTCGTCATAAAGCAATCCAAGCGCCAGAAAAAACGCATCTACATTAAGCAATGCAGGATCTCCTGGCGCAAGGGAGAATGCCCAGTCTTGAGGGTCGCCACGCAACAAAGAAATAATAATTTTTACTTGCTGAATGGGGTCACCAGAGGAGCGGGGTTTCAAAGCAAGAAACAGTTTACAATTATTTTTGAAATTCAGAAACTTAGATCTATCCCCAGAAAACAAATCAGGAATTGGAATTCTAGGCTCTAATATCGGATTCTGAACTACATAATCTTGAATGCTTTGTACCCTTGCAGTGAGATGATCCACACAAGAGGACAGACCTTGAATATCCATATCTACACCTGAGTCCTGAACCACCCAGAGGTTAAGGGGAAAAGAGAGACAAAACACACTGCAGAGAAAAAAAAATGGGTTCAGAACTTCTCTTATCCCTCTTTTGAGATGCATTAACACTTTACGGGCCAGCAGTACTGTTATGGACCTGGTGGTTAGGAGCACCTGGAATGACCTGATGAGTAAACTCAAAAACGGAACTAGCTCTGGGGAAGTGGGAACTCTGCTGACCGCAAACTCTACTCCTACCGCACACACTAGAAATAGCCGTGGAGCGTACCTAACTCTCCCTAGACGCCTCTTCACAGCCTAAGAGCTAACTACCCCTAAAGATAGAAATAGAAGCCTAACCTTGCCTCAGAGAAAGTCCCCAAAGGTATAGGCAGCCCCCCACATATATTGACTGTGAGTTAAGAGGAAAGTCACAAACACAGGAATGAAACAGGTTTTAGCAAATGAGGCCGGACTTACTAAATAGTCAGAGGATAGAAAAGAATACTATGCGGTCAGCATAAAAAAACTACAAAACCACGCAGAGTATGCAAAAAGACCCCCGCACCGACTCACGGTGTGGAGGTGCAACACTGCACCCCAGAGCTTCCAGCTAGCAAGGAAATATCATGATAGCAAGCTGGACTGGAATTTAGCAGTACTAAGAAATATATTCAGGCAGAAGTAACAACAAATGAACTAGCAGGGACTTAGCTTCTGCTGGAGTAGACAGGTCCTCAGAGAAGTCCAAGAGAGATCTGAACCAATTCTGATACATTGACAGCTGGCATCAGGTAACGATCTGAGTGGAGTTAAATAGGGAAGCCAGCATAGCAACATAACGAGAGCAGCTGATAAAGTCAACCTAGTGACCAGCAGTTCCGCTCGAAGCCACCAGAGGGAGCCCAAGAGCAGAACTAACCAAAGTACCATTCATGACCACAGGAGGGAGTCCGAGAACGGAATTCACAACACACTTCATCTTCTTGAAAGGAAATCTAAGCTCAAATCTGGTCCTAAAAAAATATTAAAAAGGTTCCCCTGGTTCAATGTTGACCCAAAGTATGCATTGGTGTGCAACTGCAGATAAATGAGTTTACTCCAAAAGCACATACCATATATTTAATAAAAGTTATAAAAAAAAGACAAATTTCTGTACTCAGATATAAAATATATGGTATAAAATTTATCTCAAGGGGTTTATATTATATATATCATATATTTATTATATGTATGAGCGTAGAGATTGTTCTTTTATATCGTATCAAATCAGATTTGAGCTTAAATGCACATTCATGAATAGACGAATGGGGCTGGAGATTAAGTTGAAAGGATCACAGGTTACATTGCAAGCTGCTCAATGCTTTTATATTAATGCAATCAAGCTTAGGAGCAAAACCGTTAAAAACTCTTGTGTAAACCCAAGTGCAGAATTGTTTTCACAGAAAACACTAAAACTTCACCGTGTGTTTGACAAAACAAAGCAGCCCTATAACGTTAGATAAAGTCTTCCAATGTCACAAAAGTGTCGCAAACCAAGAAAACACAATCAGACAACATTTTGTATAAGGATTAAACAGGTGAGACAAATGTTTGCCTGGTTCTTCTTTTGATGATATAGTATTATGGAATAAACTTTTTCTCTATCCTTTTTTTTTAAATACAAAATCTGAAAAACAGCAAATTAAATTACTTACTAAATATTGTACGAATTGTATGAATTGGAGGACAAAGTAGTTGAGTTTTCAGAGTTTTATATTATCATAATATCTTTTACATCACTGTTCTACAGCCAAATTGGTTCGGACACGAAAACAGTTGAACTTTGCTAATTTTGTGGTGTTGAAAGCGAATATCATGGTTAAATTTGCTGACTGGCTGCAATTTCGAAGATCCAGAGGAGGTTGTAATTACTTATGACACCTTCCATGCCAGCTTATAGAAAAATTGCATCTTTATTATTTCATCATTATTGCAGTTAGTAGCTCGCCTATTACATCATCTATTTAGTCTATTGAGCCTTCGGGCTTCGATCATCTTAAGGTGACCAATCAAAAAATGCGAATTCAGCTCCGATGACGTAATCCTAATTCCAGTTGCATCACCTACTTTTATAAATGCTCTCCGTGTAATGTATACAGTTTTCGGATTTCTTAGCTTAGTTTCTTAGCACATTGACATACTTCTATATGTTTTTTTCAGATATGCCTCGTTCTTCCATAAACAAATGGAATAGTTTTTGCAACATGTGGAGAAGTCCCTTTTGCATCACAAAGGCGAAACTTGACTACCATGATAGGGAAAGCCTACAACCTGTATTTTGGCTGCAGAATAGGAGATCAGGACAAGAGTTGGACTCCACACATATGCTACAACAGATGTGCATCACATCTTACCCAGTGGTTGCATGGGAAGAGACAACTTATGTCTTTTGCAGTCCCAATGATCTGGAGAGAGACAACCGATAACACTACCAATTGCTATTTCTGCATGGTGCCCCCCATTAGAAAAGGAGTTTCAAGGATTAAGAAAATGACAGCCATGAGTAAGGCTGAGATCTTAGGTTCCAGGCTGCAGCAGTAGAATCTCCTAGCGGGCAATGTTCAGATTTTTTTGTTCTACAATCATGACAAAAATCTTGCCCAATACTTCTTCATGGAGGATGATCTTGTAGCATGCAACAACATCAACACTATTATGGAAGCTCTGAAGATAAGTCATAATCCAGAAGAATGGAGGCTCTTCATCGATTTGTCCAGAAAAAAGCCTAAAATCAGTCTTGCTGCATAATGACAATGCACTACCTTCAATTCCAGTAGGTTATGAGGTCCACATGAAAGAAACCTATGACAACATGAAACTGTTAAGGTGCCTGAACTATGACCAACATTTGTGGCCCATCTATGGTGACTTAAAGGTGGTGGCCATCTTACTTGGTCTTCAGGGTGGATGCACAAAGTACTGCTGCTTTCTGTGTGAGTGGGATAGTCATGCAAGAGAAAATCACTACAATAAAAGAGACCGGCCTCTCCAACATTGACTTCAGCCAGGGTGTAAAAATGTCCTGCATCAACAGGTTACCAACAGAAGAATTTGTTACCTCCATCGAATATCAAGTTGGGCCAATTTAAGAACTTTGTAAAGCCAATGGACAAAAATTCAAAAGCATTTAAGTATTTCATTGATAAATTTCCATGGTTGAGTGAAACAAAGATAAAGGAAGGAGTCTCTATTAGACCTCAGATTTGTAAACTTCTTCATTATGAGGAGTTTCTCCATTTGTTGCAGGGTAAGGAAAAGGCTGCATGGGTAGCATTCGCATTAGTGGTAATTAAAATTTGGGGGAAACTCAAGAGCAGATAACTATGAAGAGTTGGTGGAAAATCTCCTCATCATATATTAGGATCTTGGCTGTAACATGTTAATTTCTTAGAATTTACTCTTTTTTCCACTAAACTGCGTAGCAGTGAGCGACAAACACCATGAGAGATTTCACCAAGATATTGCAGCTATGGAGAAAAGATATCAAGGAAAATGGAATCCATCAATGCTTTCAGATTACTGTTGGAGAATTGTAAGAGACGATCCGAAACAGGAGTACAAGAGACAAGCAAAAAAGAGTTGTTGCTGAAAGAAAACCTAATGTTGCAGTGCAATTTCTGTAACTTTTTATAATTCACAAGTGTTTAGACAGGTTTTAGTTATTTGAACTATTGCTAAGACTCCTCTAAATAAATATCAGACAATTGGCATAACAAAATATTCTGCATCTTCATATTGGCAAAAATAATAATGTTTCAAAGAACTAAAACTTTTATGTATTAATTATTTGTGGCAATAAAAGGAAGAGTCTTTGATATCATAGAAACAAGAGACAACTAAAAATTTTCACTGTGAGATTTGAATTCAGGAGGTCAAAATCATTAAGAAATGGCTCATTTCATAACTGAACCTGACAACTTTTGAAAATATGCAGAACACAGTATTATCTGGCAAGTATTATTGAGCACGTAAGGTATGCTAGTGGAGCCAGGAAAATAAAGTCTTTGGTGTAATGTAATAAATAAGTGATTAAGTGACCATTGGTAAGTGCACTCAGGTGACTGACAAGACGAAGAAAATACTAAACTTAAAGGGTTTATCCAGAACTTTTTTTTTTTACTATGGACCTACCCATTTCCGACAAAGAGCGCTCCTGCTGGCGATTCAGGTGCTCAACATCAACAGAGCAGCTCTTCATCTTCCAGGCTGCTATGTCGACAGGGTGTGACTGCAAATGTCATGCTGATTGACAGTCGGCTCCCTGCAATTAGGCAGTGGGGAGCTATCTATCAATCAACATGTCATTGGCAGTCATTTCTAGCAACCCCATCAACAGAGTAGAGCGAAAAGAAGCCGCTGCTCTAGCGTCAGTGGAATTCAGTAAATCGCAGGCAGGAGCCATCTCTGACTGTTCTGTGCTGGCACAGATAATAGAAAAAAAAGTTCTGGATAAACCCTTTAAAGGCTTTTTCTCATTTTCTGTCTGAAGGGGTGCAAGATCTCCAGCTAGACAATTTTCTGGTTGGGTGAGAAAGTGATGATTGAGAGACAGCTCAGACCAGTAGCATCGTCATTGTGTTTGTGTTGCCATGGTTGGCTGATGCTGCTATATTACTCAGGCTTTTTTCTGCAGCTTTGGAAGTACAGTAGGGCTGAAGCTGACTGGGATTAGGAGCAATCCCAAACTGACTCTGTGCAGTGCTTACAAGTACAGTAAGAAACAGCTTGTCAGCACTGCATCTGTTCAGCCTCCTTGCCTAGATGACTGCGACATCCAATCCATTTTTTCACGAGCAGTAAACAATTAATAAAAGCTGGGCAAATTGGGAGAAAAGGGGAAACACTTTAATAAAAATTAATTTGCTAATTTGCTTTTTTACAATGCCTGCATAGAGTTTCTGCTCAATATATTTGCCCGTTGCACAAATGGTTGCTACGAGTAGCTGCAACGGGGATGTTGAGGTTGTATGATACAACATCAAGACCCCATTCACCTCAACCCTCACCTTTTCTGGCACCACAGCGCCCTAGTCCAGTCCTCTACTGGTTCCCTTCCTCCTTCCGGCTCCGGTCTTCTCTTCTGTCTTCACTCTTCCGCACCTCTGGCACTCACTAGGCTGAAACTGAAGCCATGAGACAATGCACTCTATGACATTGGGTGATGCCTCGCGAGGAGCAAAAGACCAGAATTGGAAGAGAAGATCGGAGCCAGAGGGAACAAACAAGCCAGCAGGGGATCGGAGAGGGATGCGGCACTAGGACAGGTGAAAGATGACGTAATTACCATTTCTTTTTTATCCCTTCGTTGTTATGTTTTGTTTCTGGAGAAACCTCAGAGAGAAATAAACAGTCTTTACCAATATTTACGATACAAAAATGCATCATGTTCAGCATCAAAGCTACTATAACGTCATAATGTAAAGTTTACAAACGTTAAAGTGAAAATCCTTTTGTTTTCTGTAAAACTTACCTGTCCAGTCTCCCACCACTTTTATATGAACTGCAAATGTGGCCTTGGTGTCCGTAGGGCACTAAAATATTAAAATACAGAGATCAACAAGGGAGTAGAACCATAGAATTTACTACAAACCATTAATAATCTAATAATAATTACTATATCTTCTAGTGTTATGCTAGGGGTTTGTGGTCCTCACTCAACCGCTTTAATCCAACATGTTCTGGAGAACAGGTTTTATTTTTTCTTAGGACCAATTGCATCATAATTATTGAAATAATGATGCTCAGGGGTGTACACAGAGGGACGGGAACTAGACATATCAAAATAGACACCTTAAATCCCCACCTCTGCAGAGCTCAAAAGCAAAACTGTAAGCTATTTCTTTAGATACCACTTAGATGCCACCTTCACTGTTCGCTATAGCATCTAAGAGGTTAAAATACTCTAACTTAGGGGTGTACTCACTTTTGTTGCCAGAGGTTTTGACATTAATGACTGTCTGTTGAGTTATTTAGAAGGCACCAAATTTACACTGTTATACAAGCTGTACACTGACTACTGTGAAAAATTTCTGTACCGTACATCCGTGCATTCTATAGCATAAACTACACTTTTGTTATTGTAATTTATGAACTGTTTGATGTCATATTTTTGATTATTGTCATGATTGAAAAAAGATGCACGTTGTGATGAATGCCTGCATGTCTTACACCGTTGTGCACCGCAGAGGAACAAACCTCTATGGGCCAGCCTTCCTTTTCACCCATTGTCTTTCTGCGTTTTTAAACTTTACACTAGACATGTCTTGGCAGAATTAGCATTTTTGCACCACCTCTTTTTGATATACTAACTGTCTACACATGTATTTCAGGTGGATGCTCTTTATGAACTAACTTTGACAAAGAACGGTTGCATCTGTTCGAAACGCGTCGCTTTCTGCATTTCTGCTTTGTATCAGAATGATATTTTTATTTAATCTATGATGGAATCAAGTTTAAAAATTTTTTACCAGGAGCTGAAAATATCTTTTTTTTTCCTATTTATTCTCATCGTTACATGAATATTCGGATCGCGATTTCCCTGTACACTGGACTATGACAATTGGTGAGCTGGCATACATTTTTTCTACTTACACCAACTACTGTAATTTGTATCAAAGTGTCATATTTTCAGTGTTGTCCCATAAAAAGATATAATAACATATTGACAAAAATGGGAGGGGTGTACTCACTTTTGTGATAAACTGTAAGTTCCTATACAGATTATAGATGATAAATGTCTCGGCATCTTATTTTTTTGATAACTCTTTGGGGTTATTTCTCATTTTGCAGCATGTTTTTGCTCTTAATAAATAACATTTTTATCGCCATATGACGTGATACCGCTGATTTGTGCTTGCGCGATTGACCGTTTAACCCTTTTTAAATGAAGCCATAAATGCTATCCATACAGGGTGTATTAATGACGAGAGAAAATAAATGCTGTATAAGTACAGTAAGTAGGTGGCCGCTGAGAAATGCGAGCAGAAAACCCGTCCAGCGTATACACCAGGCGGCTTTTAAATCAGAGCCTCGTGCAATTAGCGCATGTTTAATTATGCAAATTGGCCAGACACAGAAAGCAGATGTTTGCGTTTTCGGCAGAAAATGTATCACTCTTCGTGTAGTCGCTTTCAATGCCTCTTTGCTCGGCATACGAGACCTGGCGGCCCATTCTTTCCAATGAATAGTAATGGGAAAGGCAATTTTATGCCTGGTCACATAAACTTAAGAACTGAATTGCAGAAATATGTCAAAAAATGTAAGTCATTCTCTAGGTTAATCTGAAAACTCAAGTATGACTAAAGTTAAAGAACTTGTCTCAGGCTGAGGTTACATGACCGATTTTCTCTCATCCGAGAAAAATGGCCGATTACGGTAATCAACTCTCGTCAGACTCTAATCTGATCACTGATTAATAATGATAGTGTGATCCGATTATCTAGAAAGTGGTGAATAAGAAAAAATGTTTCGATTTTCTCCATTCATTAAGTCCGGGAAAATCGGACAGCAGTCGGATGTCACCCGAGTGAGGTGGGATATTTACCACGGATCTATAGACATGGATGAGTTCCATTCGATGATCGGGGGCAATTTGGAAAGGCTGTGAACTTTTCCTTGGGCCGACTCGGTTTTGGAAAGACTGTGAACTTTTCCTCATTCCTCGGTACAAGAAAAAAAAAAATCAGACTTGTGCACACCCCCATAGAATAACATGGGGACAAAATAGTGTGGTACTTGTCCAATTATTACAGTCATTTGCATGAGCCCTTATTAGGACATGTGGATGTCTTACGAATGGTCTACTAATTGGCATCTCGCCCTGCAAGCAACTATTCTCTGCAACCAGGGTTGTGGAGTCGGAGTCAGAGTCGTGGAGTCGGAGTCAGGGAAATTGAGGAGTCGGATTTTTGGCTGCAACACAGTGATTCTTGACTGGAGAACAATGATTTATTAAAGCTTTGAAAAGTTGCAAAATTTTTGTACAACAGAGCACAAATATTTTGCCGGACTCTTAGTTGGACCCTTTGTGTTTTATGGATATACGTTAATTTCAATAAACACAGTGGCCTCTAAAGGAGAAATGTGCACCTACTCACAGATTCTGATCGCTGGGAATTTTAGCCGATAGCTTAGGGCAATCAGCTAATCACCGGCAGTCAGGGCTTGGGTATGAAGAGCAGGTGGCCATCTATGGCACCATTAAGTCTATAGGTTGCAATTCATAAGTTAAAAAAATAAAATAAACAATAATAATAATGATCTAAATTGTCGGATTGTAAAGTCAACAACAATAGCTATTTTTCATTTTTGTGTTTTAGTTTATTTCCTCCAAAAGCCATAACTTTTCTTTTCATGTTCTGTCAATATAGTTATATGAAGCTTGCTTTTCTTGCGGGACGAGTTGTACTTTTGAATGACACCATCCATTTTATAATGTACTGTACTAGAAAACAAGAAAAAAAAGTCAGCAATTGCTTTTTGGGTTTTGTTTTTTACGGTGTTCATCATACGGTAAATATTACCTGACAGTATGATTCTTCATGATTTAATAATTGACATTAAAATGTTGTTGTTCATCTCCTCCAGCACCATGTCTTCTAAGAACAAGACGTTTTTCTTGTGCAGTAGGTTCCTTAGGGACTTTAGGACATATTAGAAACTGGTGTAATTGACGGATTGGAAATATTACCTGTTAGGCTGGAGTCACACATGGCGTAAGACAATACGCCACGTATTATACGTCCGTACTACGGCCGTAATACGGAGAAATGTTCCCAAAATAGTGATCCGTAGTCAGGGTGTGTCAGCGTATTTTGCGCATGGCATCCTCCGTATGTAATCCGTATGCCATCCGTACTGCGAGATTTTCGCGCAGGCTTGCAAAACCGACATCTAATGGATTTATGTGCTCAAATGTTAGGGAAAACATATATACAGTATATATATATATATATATATATATATATATATATATATATATATATATATATGTCATTGAGACACATATATATATATTCTGTATTTATATTTCATTCAGCGCGATATCTGTGAACAGCCGGTAATTCAATTGCCGGCTTTTCATTTCTCCTTCACAAACCCGACAGGATATGAGACATGATTACATACAGTAAACCATCTCATATCCCCATTTTTTTTGCATATTCCACACTACTAATGTTAGTAGTGTGTATGTGCAAAATTTCAGCGCTGTAGCTGCTGAAATAAAGGGATAAATGGCGGAAAAAATTGGCGTGGGCTCCCGCGCAATTTTCTCCGCCAGAGTGGTAAAGCCAGTGACTGAGGGCAGATATTAATAGCCAGGAGAGGGTCCATGGTTATTGGCTAAAAACATCTGCCCCCAGCCACCCCAGAAAAGGCACATCTGGAAGATGCGCCTATTCTGGCACTTGGCCACTCTCTTCCCACTCCCTGTAGCGGTGGGATATGGGGTAATGAAGGGTTAATGCCACCTTGCTATTGTAAGGTGACATTAAGCCAGGTTAATAATGGAGAGGTGTCAATTATGACACCTATCCATTATTAATCCAATTGTTGGAAAGTGTTAAAAAACACACACACACATGATTAAAAAGGATTTTAATGAAATAAACACAGCGGTTGTTGTAATAATTTATTGTTCTCTCAATCCATTAGGAAACCCTCGCTTGGAAAAATAATAAACGCACAAGATACATACCTTCTGATGTCAGATCACGTCCCACGAAGTAATCCATCTGAAGGGGTTAACTAATATTACAGGCAGAGCTGCGATAAACCACTCGCTCGTGCCTGTAATCCCTGGGTGCTGAAAGGAAAGCAGTGATCTGTATTTACATTGAGTCGCGGTGAGGCGCCCTCTGGTGGATGTTCTCATGAACTGCAGCCTGGGAACTTTTTCCCACGCTCCAGGTCATATGAGGACATCCACCAGGGGGCGCATGACCGTGACTGAAGAAAATGTAGGTCAATGACCTACATTTCATTCATTCGCCGGGGATTACAGGCACGGAGCACAGCTGCATTTAGCAGGGCTCCTGCCTGTAATATTAGTTAACCCCTTCAGATGGATTACTTCGTGGGACGAGACGGTTCACCAGAAGGTATGTATCTTGTGCGTTTATTATTTTTCCAAGCGAGGGTGTTCCTGATGGATTGCGAGAACAATAAATTATTACAACAACCGCTGTGTTTATTTCATTAAACTACTTTTTAATCATGTGTGTGTGTGTTTTTTAACCCTTTCCAACAATTGGATTAATAATGGATAGGTGTCATAATTGACGCCTCTCCATTATTAATCTGGCTTAATGTCACCTTACAATAGCAAGGTGGCATTAACCCTTCATTACCCCATATCCCACCGCTACAGGGAGTGGGAAGAGAGTGGCCAAGTGCCAGAATAGGCGCATCTTCCAGATGTGCCTTTTCTGGGGTGGCTGGGGGCAGATGTTTTTATCCACGGGGGGGGGCAATAACCATGGACCCTCTCTAGGCTATTAATATCTGCCCTCAGTCACTGGCTTTACCATTCTGGCGGAGAAAATTGCGCGGGAGCCCACGCCAATTTTTTCCGCCATTTAACCCTTTATTTCAGCAGCTACAGCGCTGAAATTTTGCACATACACACTACTAACATTAGTAGTGTGGAATATGCAAAAAAAAGGGGATATGAGATGGTTTACTGTATGTAATCATGTCTCATATCCTGTCGGGTTTGTGAAGGAGAAATGAAAAGCCGGCAATTGAATTACCGACTTTTCACTAACAGCGCTGCGTATTTCTCGCAAGTCACACTGCTGGTCCGTGTGGAATCCGTATTTTTCTCGCCCCCATAGACTTTCATTGGCGTATTATTTGCGCAATACGCTGACAAACGCAGCATGCTGCGATCTTGTACGGCCGTAGAACGCCGTATAATACTGAACCGTAATATACGGCTAATAGGAGCAGCCCCATTGAGAAGCATTGTGCCGTATGTAATGCGAGTTTTACGGACGTAGTTTTTGCGCTCTTACGTACGTAAAACACGCATGTGTGACCCCGGCCTTATGGCGGCAGAGACTAAGCATTTGTTGACTCCAGCTGATGACGTCTCCGTCAGACTGTGTGACTGACCACCTGTGTTCCTATTGGTCTATGGTTGTACAAATTACTCTGTGTTCAGCTTTGTTAAACAACGTAATGGATGTTTGAAACGCTTAGCTGTGTCTACACTCTTGATGGAATCTATTAATATTTTTTAATCTAATCAATTTTTGCAAGCTTGGAAGCTGGATCATCTTTTTTCATTCCAAAAATAGAGACATTTTTATATTAAAAAAATAGGCTGGAACCACAAAATGTAGGTAGAATCACTTCACATAAGTAAGCAAGTGTAACCGGCCTCTTTACGCAGGTGGCGTGTGTATAAATTTAATATTAGACTATTGGAGCAAGTAACAATGCTCAAAAAATAACGTGCACACCTTGGAAGGTGAACAATTTAAGTTCACCAATTTAGGGAGATTTCTTAAAAAAAAGGGAAAGCATTTTCATTTGCAAACCGAAACAAGCCTTGAATTCAGAATTTGGATTTAGTTGCAAAATATGCAGTGAGTGATTTAATTCCACCTTTGCTTGCTGGCGTAGTGTGAAAACAAAACAAAAAAGCAGCCATTAAGGTGAAGTATTAATTCACAGTCACACACCGACTGGTGATGAATCTGATGAGACGCTACAACATTTTACTATATATCACTGTAAATACTTTTATGCCCAAAAATGACAAACGTGTTCTATTAGTAATACCTTTTAGAATACTTTTGTCATTTTTAGGCATAAAAGTATTTATGACGATTTTTCTGACTATCACAATATCATTTTTTATTGTCCATCACTATATATCACTGGAGTCGGATTTCTACTCATAGGCTGAGACTATCACTCCCATTTTCAATCAGCAATGAAATAGTACACCAAAATTACTTTTTCTGTCCCTATGCTGTGTGCACTGAGCTCCTATCCCTAAACAGTACAGGCAAAAAACGGTGTCTGCTGGCAACCCCCTATGTTTCATACTGCCTCCTGATTGGCTGTGCAACACCATGTGATGAGATCGCTGCTAGGCATTATGGGGAAGCCCCGGCTGCCACACCACATGTCAATAGGCGCTTGGAATTTTTTTTTGCCATCTTAGCCAATCAAATCGCAGAATGTTTGATTTCATTCGGAACCTCGGATTTTGGGAAATTCTACTCGAATTCGATCCTCGGCTGATCGATCTCTGATAGATGCTAATTGTTGCAACAACCTTTGAAAAATAAATACATTTCATCAGTGTTGGACTGCTATAAAAATCGAGCTCCAGATGCTTAAATATTTGATTCTGAAAATAATGTAATAAACCTAGATTATTACTTTTTTTTTGCGGCTGTTTTCCAAGATCCATTAGTGTCAATAAATGTCATCGGTCCATTACATTTAACACTGCTGGATGTCTACGGTGAAATGCGAGTAATCGCTCAATGCTGTGTAGCAGGTTACAGTGTAATGAGTAATACCGTAAAGGATGGACTGTCAAAACGGCGACCTGGAGCAGCCTACGGGTAAATGGTGACCTATAAACAACATCTGGAAGGAGGACGCTTTCTAAGATTGTAAATGGGATCTGGAAATAGCAGTAATTACCTATTATAACACTCGCTGTTCATTATCAATTAGGCCATGGTTGTATGCACCCTGCATTAATAGCGGCCTAAATGACTAAGCATTACAAATGATCATTGGTCTCGTTGGCATTTATTTTGCGTCTTTGCCATATTGTAACTTTGGGGTTTAATTTTAGCAAACAAGATGACATAAATACCATAAATTATACTTAAAAAAGTCATATTTTCTTAAGGGGGTATTCCTTTTATAGGCAATTATAGCTTATGGACAGTGTATGCCATAATACATGATAATTGTGTGTCCAACCTCTGGCACCTGTCGAAAAGAGGGGGCATCCATAGACTTTTCTTTACAGAGAGGACTGCATCCAAATGGGGCCACCTCTCTAGATAAGTGTATCGAGAATGTGGCAGCGGGGAATCGGCAAATGGGTCAACGGGCAACGATTCTAGTGACGGGTAAGGTCTAGTGATGAGCGAGTGTGCTCGTTATTCGAATTTTCCGAGCATGCTCGGGTGGTCTCCGAGTATCTTGGGCGTGCTTGTAGATTATGTTTGTGTCACCGCAGCTGCATGATTTGCGGCTGTTAGACAACCTGAACACATGCAGGTATTGCCTGTTTGTTAGGGAATCCCCACATGTATTCAGGCTGTCTAGCAGCCGCAAATCATGCAGCTGTGGTGACACAAACATAATCTACGAGCACGCCCAAGATACTCGGAGAACACCCGAGCGTGTGTGGAAAACTCGAGTAACGAGTATACTTGCTCATCACTAGTAGGATCCCTAGAATGGGTCATGTCATGGATTTATGCAAGTTCTGTGGATATACCATAATTACCAAACATAGGAATACCCTTTAAGAATCTTTAACCTTATATGTGTAATATTAATATGTTATTTATGCGCTGCTTTTTTTTGTACATGCGATCCAAGATCAATTTTAATGGGTAGGTCAATTGTCCAGCTTCGTAAGTGGTCCTAACAAAAGGGTCCACTGTCAGTTTGAGGGGCCTGAAGAAAGTTGTTCTACTAAATTTATATTGATGACCTATGCGCTGTCAATATTAGATGGATGGGGGTTTGACATCCGGCACCCCCACCGATCAAAAGTGCCACATGTAAGCAGTTGTGGAGCTGAACAGCATAGCTCTATATCAATTGTGTAGTGGCTGCTGCCAGGTGCTGCTGATCAGCTCCTATTCATTTGGTGGATCTGTTATCTCATCAATGTGAAAATAGTGGAACAACCCTTTAATTTAGTCTGAAAGGTGTATCGTAGAAGGGCCAAGAAAGGAGTATTCCCAGCTTGTAAGGTGATGACATAATGAATCACTTGGCTACGCCGTCACTTTACCGTCATCGTTTTCTTCTGGACTGCACTCCAGGACACCGCTGGGAAGTAAAAAACATTGAAGGGTTGCACAGATGCAACACTAAATCAGTGCAGTAGCTTCATTATTTATGCAAGCAGTAGGGGGTCATTTTCAGAACAGTAGGGGTCCTACCATTTGGATCACCACCAATCTTAACCAGATAACAAGAGACGAGAATCCCCCTTTTTAATCACAACTGGACAGTGTTTTCCATCTCTTGCTCCCCACTGGTCTGTACTGCGGCATTATTGGGGCGCTCTTATGGGGACTTTGTAAGGGAATGTTACTATAGAATGATATGGCACCATTATTATATGGGGCATGAGAAAAACTAAAATATTTCATCTCTACACTTACCATTGTCAATGTGAACGGATGGTTTTCCAGTGCGGACACTCTTGGGCATTGTAGAATGATGTACTAGAAAATCGAGAGTGCAATAGATTACAGGACAATAAAGGAGTAACAAAAGTCAACATTCTGCCTTCACTACACCATTACTAGAAGCACAAGGTACCATGGGATAAGGGTAGAGCATTACATTTTTGCTGCCAAAGTTCTAGTACCACCATCTGACATGTAGTACTAAAGGGTTATTCCCATCACTAAAAGCTATTTAGCTACTCAATAGTGTGGATTGGTGAGGGGGAGGGGTGACATCTGGGACCCTCACCAATCCAGAAAATGGGGTTATGAAATGTTCCACTGGAATGAAACAGTAACTAAGATTTCTGGAACTGGTATATGTCTGCACTTGACTTTCTCCAGCAGTCCCGTAGAAAATCAATGGAGTCCTCACACGTATGTGCAACCCTGCTCCATTCCAAAGGGGTTTTCAGAGCCCCTCTCTTAGGATTTGTGGGGTGTCCCATCACTCTTCAAATTATCACCTATCCTAACTTAACGATAGTAATAACCCTGGTTCAGTACTAGGTACTGTAAGTGACAAATCCACGTCCACAGATTTGTTGTATTTTCTCAGGAGGAGAAATAGGTGACCACTTTGCTCCCGAATACTGGATCTTATCAGAGAATGATCTCGCTTTCATTTTTTTGTAGCTGCAGTATATGAAGAAAGATTTGATTCCCATTTTGCTCACCTGACCAGGTCTTGCTTTGAAATGGTCTTTAATCATTCTGATTTCAATGACATTACAAGGATGGTGTATGACAGAGGTGATGGTCACCGGCTTAGTGCTTCGGAAGAATCGATATAACCGTTCTGCGCAGTACAAGCACAAGGGTGCTGAAATCCACAGCCAAGTCTAAAAAGAAAAAGATGAACTGAGAAAATCCCATAAAAGAGTCAAGGAGGCGGCATGGTGGAAGTGACACATTGAAACTCCTACCAGGAGAGTCTACCGAATCTAATGTTTAGGGTGCGGCCCACCGTTTTTTATCTGCCGTACTTTACTCTTGGCTCTCCATAAAGAGGAGTGTTGCCGAAGACCAACTTTGAGAAAAATAGTAATTTGAGATAATCTGTCAGGAATTATTTATGCTTCCCATGTCTGTATATGGCCAGGCAGTAGGTGTTACGGGAATTCCAGTCCGTCAAGGGTTTTTCTAGCACGTTGTGATAATGTATTCAAATGGAATTGTGAGAAAACCACAATCGATTGTTGCGAGAGTCCATAATCAAATTTCCAGAAAGGTAAATGTGGACACCCTTGAGATACCCCTATAATAAGTGCTATGGTGATCAAGCAGTTGGGCATCAAAAACTATCACTAGGGAAATAGAGTTCTTTCCACAGATACAATAATTAATATAATAATGAACATTATGTAAGTAGGAAAATTGCATAGATTAAGCACCTCCAGCGGCCTGCATAGATTAGATAGGAGATCACTGTCCCACTCTTTAGTCCTTTTGGCAGTCACACTGGGGTTACACAGTATTACTTAAAGGGGTTCTCCAGCTGAAAAAAATCTATTTATTTATTAGAAACA
The DNA here is from genome assembly GCF_051348905.1 of Ranitomeya variabilis. Lineage (NCBI taxonomy): Eukaryota > Metazoa > Chordata > Amphibia > Anura > Dendrobatidae > Ranitomeya > Ranitomeya variabilis. The sequence goes on along the minus strand of NC_135234.1, from coordinate 749,739,115 downwards.
CATCCATATGTATCACTTACTATTGATATAATACTAATTAGAAAATGTGTCCTGATGAGGGGCATAAGTATAATAGCTGCAGGGGTTGCATTCGCACCTGGGCCCTGGAGCTTAGAGGGACACAAATGGTCCCTTTGGCCTATATGAAAAGATGGGTTCTTTTAAAGACTTGCAATAGTTGGAGGCCCTGTTTGAAATTTTGCATTGGGACTCTAAGTTACACCACTGGTCCGATTTATAGATACAGATCTAGGAAAGTTTACCTTGACTCAGATAATACAGAACTGGGATATAACGGCACAATAAACTGTAATTTGTCACCTAACGTGATATTGGACAACAGCTTGTGCAATGTTCAGTCATCTTAATCCTCTTAAAGAGTTACCTCTTAACATATGTCTTCAGGAGCACACAGCTCTCCGGCCTCTTCACTTCCTTGTTGCTGGATGGGAGGGTGTTCCTCCTTGAGTGACAGTTCTGGTTTAGTAGCATCATCCTGCTGATCTTATAGTGCTACTCTGACATATTCAACTCTGTCAGTAGTTTGTTCTGAAGTCTCCATGTTATCACTTTATTTGCATACAGGGATAACAGTGCATTTGAACAAGCACATGGAAAGTGAGCAGTGAATAGAAGAACTAGTCTACAAACAGCTGATGGTAGGGATCAGTAGCTGGTGATTTTGCGGACTGATAATAGCAGCTCTGAATCAGTAGCTGAGAGGGAGAGGGAGTTTTCTAACTGCTGTATAAATATCAATTGGCTAGTGAGTGGTGACTGGGATCTCAGGAGTTAACTCTTCAGTCTGGAAGGAAGCTACTGCTCATACTTTGGCTATGGTGATCGGTCTCCTTGGCAATGAGCATTAAACAATGTAAGACTTGAGTTCTTATAGCAGCAGAACAATAGCTGATAGAAAAAGCAAGTCAATTGCAAACCTGCTTATTTTCAAGTAAGTAGACAAATTTAATAACATGAGAATAACCCTTTTAGTGACAAGTAATAAAAATGGATGCCTGTGAGTGAAAACAATCTCTCCCTCATCTCTATCAGTGCGATCCCAGGTTCTGGCAACTCCACATTTGGCCTGGACACAGCTTTAGTTGGCACCAGTCTGGGGACTGGCTGATTCAATTTGAATATGCCTTATCCTATTGGTTCCCATAAGAGAAGATGTGTCTAGTAAGGAAACCTCTGAGATCATTTGATCCTTACTGAAAAATGATTGAGGCAAGCCGAGCCAATTGTGCAAGCTCATGAAGGGATTATGGCCAACAGCTGTTGGCCAAAGGACTTTTCGTATATCTATGGTCAGATTTCACCAATCTCAGTTCACAAATTAATTTTTTAATTAATGTTTTTAATGGTTAAAGTCTTGGGTGTTAATGTTAATATTCACCAAAAGTTTAATAATTGTCGAATGACATAGCCCCTCAAAATTGTATCCTTAAGTCAACATTTGGTCCAATATTGACTCTTCCCTCCAGGGTTCTTCTTTAAGTTTCCTAATTAAAAAGTTTTGCCTCTTTGATATAACCATAACTTCTTCACCCTAATCTTTTCTCAAATGTAAAGAGCCATGAAACGTCATCTGAAGTGGTAGAAAAAAGACCTAATTTCAGATATTTAATTGTAAAAACGTTTCTCAACCTCCCAAATTAACATTTCGACCTCCAGAGTGGAAAGTCATTTCAATTTACATAAAATAGTTCAGAAAGCACAAAACAGAAATTATTCAGATTTTTTTTTAGAATCGTGCAGAATTATTTAACATGTAGCCATGCGCATAGAACAAATATATAATCAGAATGGACGCTTTCGCCTCAATTCATAAAACTTTACACTTGAAACCTCTGAAAACGTTGCAAAGTTCTAAATTGTGCAAAAATGTTATGACTTTTTGCATTTCGATAACAGTCATGACCCTGACCCCCCACTTTCATCTAGGCATTGTTTTTCATTGATGCATAAGTCACAGTCCATTACAGTATATACACCCAAATATACACATCGTCCCCTGACATCACCCCGGCATTACTACAATATACCAGGGATTGAGCATACATACTAGGCCATATAAACCTTAACACAGGAGGTCACACTGCGTCACTAAATGACTAAAACCACACACCAGACAAAATCCAGAAAAAAATGGAGATTATATATCAAAATTAGAATAGACCATTATTTATTTGAAAATCATAACAAGAGCAATACTTAAAAAATTAAAAAATAGATGCCTCGTGTCAAATGGTGAAAATAAATTATGATGATTGACGTGATCTCATATGAAAATATACTCAGGATAATCAGATGCATAAGAAAGCTACTCACATTGTCCTGTGGAAATTATCCCAAAAAGTTGATTGCAGGAAAGAAACAAAACAAAACAAAAAACTATTGTTGTAGAATGTTACACTGCAAAAGTTGGGAATATATCAAAAACCACAGGATCATGGACAGCAAAGCCTGCATATGTATGTGCGCCAAAGTTGAAAGGTAATCCTACAATAAAGTGCCTTAGTGCATATATTTACAGATTAATTGTGTCTTCATTAATCTTAAAGGCTTTAAAGTAGCAATGAGATCCAAAGATTAAACCAGGCCAGTCCTTTTAGCTCCCTTGGCTGTTTGGCTCCGCTTGCCTGTGTTACCTCACACAGGTGGAGCTCTGTAGAGCTGACTGCTCTGCACTCTAGCAAAAGCACCCTGACTCTGTCCCTGACACCCCCAACCCTTTGCTGCAAGGGTTTTCACAATAACCTGTGGCCGTAGGCCACCTGGAAAACCCAGCAAGGAAAGGAAACGGACCAACCCCACTACCATCCTGTAGTCCATTTAAAAAATAAAAGCCCAGCAGGTTTTTTTAAATCTGCCTTTGACAGATAGCCTGTCCAAGACCAATACTCACTTTTATTGTGCATTACAATCACAGCTACACCTGTGACTGCAATGCACTCCCATGGCCTCAATACACCTTTGTTTGCATCCTGGGGGAAACATACAGCAACCCTCACATGTGACACCGGTCACTGCCTCACAAGTGCAAATCCAAATTAACAGCCAAGTCAACAGCTTCTTGAATGAGGTTCTTTTCCTAAACTTACTTTTAAAAAAAAATTGTTTAAAGGCATTGTCTCATCATCATAAATGGGTGAAATTACAAAAAAGCAACTTTTACATTTACTACTTATTAAAAATCTGTTCTCAGTAATGAATTGGTTTATAATTCTGTAGTTTACTGCTCGTTGGCTAGTTTATTGGTCACCTCAGTAGTGACTGGCCTCCTAAGTAAGGAGTGAAGCACTTACAAGCTTTTTTCTATAGAGCTTGTAAGCGTTTCTCTGAAGATGACTTGATTGCTGCATTTGGCCAATGTCAATGCCACTGCTCACCTCCGATGCTGCAGAGGGAAAGGTGCCTCTGCTTGCAGCACCAGACCATTGGAGATCGCACAATTTTGGTCTCTGAACTCTCAGAACAGTGAATCGGAAGCAGCACATCGCCACCTGGCAGGCAGGAAGTGGGGAGGCTGAGGAGAAGTGAGCTCCTGAAGATAGGATCAAGCAAATAATGCTGGCTGAAATAGATAACGGCCCACTGTGATTGCTGCCAAGTGTTTATTACCAAAGTACTGGACCAATCCAACTTTAGCTGGCCATAGGTTATTTAACTGGCAGCTTTTCCTGACAAATCCACCATTCACATACCATGGGGAGGGGAACAAGTTACCTTTAGACTCCTCATGTAATGACTTACATCGTGCAGAACTAAAATTCAACATGGTTGAGCCAGAAGATCTCCAAACACATTAGATAGCAGCCAATCGACCCGTAATAGAGAGTTGAGATAATTATGATATAATAGAGCTGAACAACTTTAAAAGGGTTTTCCCCAAGAACAAGTTTAATTTTAAAGCACATTTTAATCAATAGGTTGTTGAATAATAATAATTTCCTCAATTGGATGTGTTTAAATAAAATGTTCCTGTGCCGAGATAATCTTGCAAATGTGCTCCTGCTGTGTACTGTGTAATGGCCGTGTCTGACCATACAGGAACATGGTCTGATCATACCACAGCTCCTGGGCAGGGGAGGACTCAAAAGAGAGTATACAGACATTACAGCAGGGGAACGCAGCTGATTCTGTTTGCGAGGTAAAGCATTTCCCTGCCTGTTTTGAAAAAATGTTTTACCTCGAAAGAATTACTTGCAATCCTGTGCTGTAATGTCTGTATTCTTTCTTTTGCGTCCTCCCCTGTCCAGGAGATGTGGTACGATCAGACCATGTCCCTGTATGGTCAGACACAGTCATTACACAGTACAAAGCAGCGGCACATTTATAAGATTATCTCGGCACAGGAACATTACTTTTAAACACATCCAATTGTGGAAATTATTATTATTCAAAAGTCTATTGCTTAAAATTAACTTTATTCGTGGGTAAACCCCTTTAAGTATTTTATATGGATGTCAGGCAGCAAATTCCACAGTAGCCAGTCCAGCTTGTATTACTTCACCCTATGTTGAAATTAAACTTAATTTACATGGAGTATCTACTCCAATTGCGGCTGCTGCACTGATTCTGGAACAGTTTTTCTTTTTCTTCTGTGCGTCTCCGTTCCAATGTTATACCCCTCTGTAATTAATATGCAGATTTTCCCTTCAACCAACTGGTCGAATCACACAGGACTGCTCTAGGGGCGGGCTGTGTTTTGATTGGCCAGGATTAGTGGAGGAAAAGCAAACGCCCACAGAAAAGGTCTTCGCCAGTTGGTGGAAGGGAAAATCTGCATATTTATTAATGGGGGCATAACTTTGGAATGGGGGAGCACAGAAGAAAAATCAAAACTGTTCCAGAATCAGTAGAGCAGAACAAATGGGATAAGGTCGTTTTTACTTAGTTACATAGGTTGAAAAAAAGACCTCGGTCCATCAAGTTAAACTTTTCTCCACCAGTTGTACTTTTTGTCACTGAATTATCTATAACCCAAAAATGTTCTGTGTACTGAGGAAATCGTCCAGCCCTTGTATAAAAGCTGTTATAGTGTCGACCATTACTACCTCCTGTGGTCGGCATTCCACAGTCTGACTGCTCTAACTGTAAAGAACCCTTTTCTATTTAGCTGCTTTCCCTCCACATGTAGTGAGTGCCCCCTGGTCCTCAGTACGGTCTTTGGAAGGAATAAGTCATGTGCCGTCCTTTCTACTGACCACTCATATATTTGTACATGTAAATGAGATCTCCTCTGAGGCGTCTTTTTTCTAAGCTAAACAAGTCCAACTTTTCCAACCTCTCCTCCTATGAGAGGCCTCCATCCCTTGTGATAATCTAGTTGCCCATCTTTGAACTGACACTAACTTCTAAATATCCTAAAATGTGGAGCCCAAATCTGGATCCTGTATTCTAGATGTGGCCTCACCAGTGATTTATAAAGGGGTAACAATACATTGGGATGGCGGCATTTTCTCTCTCTCTTTTTATACACCCTAAAATCTTGTTTGCTTTTGCGGCTGCAGCCTGACATTGAGTGCTGCTGCTCAGCTTACTTGTAGCCAGAATCCCCCGTCCTTCTCCTGTTCTGTAGTCCTGAGTATACTCCCATGTAATGTATGTGCAGCTATATACAGTATAGCTATATATTAATCCGTCCTAGGTGCATTACTTTACATTTATCCACATTAAATCTAATTTTCCAAGTGTTTGCCCATCAGTCATAACATTCAGATCATTTTGTAATATTGTAAAGGTACGGTGAGATATTAATATCCTATAAAGTTTGATGTCGTCAGCAAAGAATAAGAATAAGACTGACACTTTACTCTCAATCCCATCCACAAGGTCAGTAATAAAGAGGTTAAAAAGAATCGGTCCTAATACAGATCCCTGTGGTCCCCACTGCTGACTTTATCCCATTTAGAGAACGTACTATTTATGATGATTCTTTGTTTCTTGTCATTTAGCCAATTCCTTACACATCTGAAAAGTCCAGTTAAATCACATCAGCCGCATAATCTACTTCTAGATTTGCACTCACCTCCTCGTAGATACAGAACATGTTGACCAAGACAAGACTTCTCCCGTGCTTCCCCCATACTCTGGAATTCTCTACCCAAACACATCAGACTTTCACCTACCACAGAAACCTTCAAAAGGAACCTGAAGACCCAGCTCTTCCGACAAACCTACAACCTGCAGTGATCCCCAGTCTACTGAACCGCCGCATGACCAGCTCTACCCTCTCCTAGTGTATACTCATCCATCCCCTGCAGACTGTGAGCCCTTGCGGGCAGGGTCCTCTCTCCTTCTGTACTTACGAGAAGGAGACGTACTCGTATCTGTACGTACTCGTATGTGTGCCTTGTATTGCTCATGTTTATTGTACTTGTCTATGTATGCCCTTTTTTCACATGTAAAGCGCCATGGAATAAATTGCGCTATAAAAATAAATAATAATAATAATGTTGGTCAGACATGACTTATTCTTCATGAATCCATGTCGGTTGTCAGTTATTATATTATTCTCTGTATGTCATCTCTTATAATGCCCTCAAAAACTTGGCACACAACTGATCCCAGGCTTACCGGACGGTAGTTGCCTGGATCCACCTTCTTGCCTAACCCTATCCTGTGGCACATTGTTTACATTCAATCACAGGGGGTACCAGAACTGTGGAAGACCACCTGCCGGGTGCCGGTTCCTAAGACCACTTTTCCAACTTCCCTACAAGACTATCGTCCAGTGGCCTTAACATCACATGCTATGAAGTCCCTGGAGAGAATAATACTCATCTACTTGTGTCCGAGGGTGAGGGCTTTTACTGACCCCCTACAGTTTGTGTACCAGCAGAGATTGGGGGTGGATGATGCTGTAGTGTCTCTGCTACATACAGTACATTCATCCTTGGACAATGATGGAACTGCAGTGCGCACCATGTTCTTTGACTTCTCAAGTGCTTTCAATACCTTACAGCCGCTCTTACTACGTAATAAGCTGACTGATATGGCGGTAGATGAGAGGATGGTGAACTGGATAAACAACTACTTGACGGACAGTCCGCAGTTTGTTAGGATGGGGAGGTGGTATCTGGCAGTGTACGGAGCAGTGTTGGAGCCCCTCAGGGTACAGTGCTGTCGCCCTTCCTCTTCACATTGTATACAGCTGACTTTCAGTATAAATCAGATTTTTGTCACCTCCAAATGACTCAGTGATTGTAGGGGGCATTGTGGGGGGCCGGGGGGAGGAGGAATATAGAAGGGTGGTTTCTGACTTTGTGGATTGGTGCTGGGCTAACTGTCTAGAACTAAATGTAAAGAAAACCAAAGAGTTGGTGGTGAGTTATAGAATGAAAACGGAGGATTACTTACCGATCACTATTGCTGGCCAGGAGGTTGAGATGGTTGAGAGCTACAAATATTTGGGGGTTCACCTTGACAGTAAACTCGATTGGAGGTGTCATACAGAAAAGGTTTACAAGAATGGAATGAGCAGACTGTACTTTCTTCGGAAGCTCAGGTCGTTCAATGTGTGCAGTAAAATGCTGGAAATGTTCTACCAGTCCGTTGTGGCAAGCGCCATCTTTTTTGCTATCATATGCTGGGGCAGTAGTGTGCGAGTATCTGACGCTAATAGCTCAGCAAACTTATCAAGAAGGCAAGCGCGGCTGTTGGCCTCCATCTGGACTCTTTTGAGGAGGTATTGCAGGATAGGATTCAGAAGAAGTGTAGGGCTATAATGATCGATAATACACACCCACTATACGAGCTGTTCTTGAAGCAGAAGAGCACATTCAGCAGCCGTCTAATCCGACTAAGGTGCAAGAAGGAGAAATTCAGGAAATCGTTTGTACCTACTGCTATGGGGATGTATAATAATTTCCTAAGGGTGGTAGACAACAATAACTGATTGCAGGTATACTAAAGTCAATTAACAGTGACTTATATACCTGAACCACCCACATTTATTTGTCATGTAATGTTGGTATACCTGTGCAAGATTTGTGTCCTAATATTTTATGTACTGCTGTTTGTATTGCTGCTGTAATACCGTAATTTCCCCCCAGGATCAATAAAGTGTATCGTATCGTATTAACCATTCTAGTGAACGGTCCCTTTAAACAAAGATGACCTTGTATTGCTGTATTCATCAGGACGATCTCCTAGTAGGGCGTAAGATGAATATTACCAACGCACTTACCTCCGGGAAATGGGGTTGAAATTCTGGGTCCTTGCTACATATCCCAAGCGTGCTATTGTTAATTAAAAGTTCTCCACGTGTCTTTAAGGAGTTTGGGGCCATTTTTTCTGTATTCAGCAAATATGCCTCTCCATTAAGCTCAGCAAGTGGAGCGTAATACTTCATGGTCCTGTTTAGCTGGAGGCAGCCGGGAGGATGTTCTTCTAAATTAGTCTGATATTTTAGCACACCTCTAGAAAAGAAATAAAGACGGATGAGGGCTGGGATCAGCATGCTCAAGTGCTAATTAACTTGAATTCAAGAGGGCTTGAATTGCTGGTAATTCGGGTGATTAAAGAACAAGTGTTTGGGGTTTTAAATGTCTTATAAAAGTTTGCTGCGTAATCACAAAGTTGCTGTTCAGATTCTGATTTGAAAAAGACAAAAATGAAATCTTCCAGGCATCATGTTGTAATTGAAACCAACTTTTTTCATACCTGAATCTACAAGAAGTTGAAAAAATAAAAATTGAAAATCTATAATTGCATTTTTCTTACTTTTCTGATACACTATTATTCCACCTTGACAATGTCAGCACCCTCAACAGAAAAAGTCTGCCGGTTAACTGTGGCCATGGAGCTCCACTAGACAAAACCTTACTTTTATAGTTAAATAGTTATTAAGGTTGAAGGAAGACTTTAAGTCCATCTAGTTCAACCCATAACCTAACCTAACATGCCCTAACATGTTGATCCAGAGGAAGGCAAAAAAAACCCATGTGGTAAGAGTAAGCTCCACCATGGGGAAAAAAATTCCTTCCCGACCCCACATACGGCAATCAGACTAGTTCCCTGGATCAACGCCCTATCAAGGAATCTAATATACTGT